>NW_012103543.1:215179-232622 GCF_000951045.1 Mandrillus leucophaeus
AAAAAAAAAAATTGGTTTTATTCCATACTCACAAGTTTGACGATTTTATTCAGATTCCCCATGTGATACTTTCATAGCAGTGCCTTCTTCATAACATGAATCTCTTTTCAAATAAACTAAGTTTTCCAAAGCATCCCATCTCCACTGCAGTCTAAGTTGCTTCAGACGCAACACTTTTGAATCTGTATATAATACTGTTACAGGGTATTTATACTAAACTGCAAAAACCCAGGGGGAGAACATTAGGACAGTTGGGCATTTTATTTCCACTGGGTTGGGGGGTCATGTAAAAACATAAAGACCCAGGCCTTATTCTCTCAGTTCTGACTTAATCTCTGTTCTTTAGTTGAGACTGGAAAATATGCGGGCTGAAGATCATGTAGGAAATAGAGTGGACCTGGGCCTATAGGAAAATGTTCAATCACTTGGGGAGAAGGTCACAAGCCAGAGTTCTCTAAAAGTAAGATTTTCAGTCCTCTTAAATTTTAAGGAATATTGAGAAAATTTCCATATAAGCCCTATTGATAAAAGGGATTCTAGGAAAATACCACTTATAGAGGCTTACAATTAATTTATTAAATGTATGAAACTACCTGGGAACCTACATTTCAGTCACCTAATTATAAAATAATCCCCAAAGGCTTTTTTTATTTTTTATTTTTTTGCTACAACAGGGTAATATTGAAACTATTGATTCTTAAAGTAGGCTGTCCAGAGCAGCAGTTTCAGTATCACCTGGGAAACTTTTTAGAAATGAAAATTCCCAGACACACTCTAGACCTGTTGAGTTAGAATCTCTGAAAGGAGGGGCCTAGCCATTTGTGTTTTAACAAGCCCTCTAGGTGATTCTGATGCCTGATTTTGAGAACCACAGGTATAAATCATTCTGGGCAGATAGCATCTTTCACAGCTTATTAGAAATGTAGCAGAAGAGAAAGACATAGACCTCCTTCCCATGGTGAATGTATTTTAGCACCCACCAACCCTGAGAGCTTTTCTGCTTCCTTAATCAGAAAGGATCAGAGAGGAGCATGGTGCGGGGGAGAAACCATTATGTTGTTGTAGCAAGATGAAGCACAACTTCATGCCAATGCTACCTGAGGGTTGGTCTGCTCTTGCTACAGGTGCATTCAATATGCACAGAAACATTAGATACCTAGGCCTAATCTAAATCCTCTTTCTGCAAATTAAGCTTTTCCCTTTGTTTAATTTGCAGTGGAAAGAAACAGCTGGTGGATAAAATTAGTATGAAATATCTTTATGTACTTAATCTCCATGATTTAAGTCATTCCTGAGTTTTCCTCAAACTAAAAAAAAAACAACAACAACAGCAAAAAAAACTGTCTCTTCATATTTCCAATCTGTCCCTTGAACTATTATTCTACTATTTAAGTAAGAAAAAACTAAATTACTTTTTTAAAATCCAGAACTTGTTTTGAAAGAATAAAAGCATTAAGACTTACTATATATAAACATTGTTACCTGCTTAGAAGATAGAGACAAGCTTTCCAAGGGGACCTCCTAGTAACCAGACCTACCCAGATGACTTCCAAAATATGCCTACTTTTACCCAATTCCTACTTTATAGTTAAAGTTATAGCATGGTTATGGTTTAAAACACCCACATTTTAATTTTTGTTTCTACATTTGTCTCCCTTATTTTTAGGAAAAAGAAGATAAAAAATACAGTCTTCAAATATACTACTAACTTATCTCCTAATTTCTGTGCTTTAAACCTACCACCATTCTAACTCTTGTGTCTTAGGTGACATTAGCCTGGGTCTAGAGCAGGTGTGGATGGGCAGTTCAGACCTGACCAATCAGGTGGCTGCCTCTTCTTACCTGCACTGCTTAGACCAGGGATAAACACTCGATATAATTCAGGCCAAACACAGGCAATACAATTAGATTTACAGATGTTGTCTGAAACTTTTGAGGAAGGAGTTCTTTCTTCCAGCTGGATTTTCTGGAAGGAAGGAATATGAACTATTGGCAGCCATCTGGCCACCGTGATTGGAAATCTACCAACAATAAAAACAATGCAGAAGGTCCCGGGGCAGAATTTCAGCCAGAGAACCAATTAACCCTGAACTTTTCAGGTAAATAAGACAATGATTTTGTTTTATTTTAGGCAAATATTTATTATCATTTATTTACAACCTAATCTGCAGGACGTTGTGACTAACTGGTTTATGAAAAAGAAGGGAGAAGAAGAGATCAATAATGAATCTAGGTTTTTGAGTGATTCTTTTCCCTGAGATTTTGACAAGACTCGAGATAGAAGGGCAGGTTTGGTGAATGTTGCACTGGGGGTAAGAGGATTGGAAAACTATGTATGGTTTTTAGCATTTTTCTCTCTTTTTAAATTTTTATTTATTTTTTAAAAACCCCACCTGCAGTCTTTATTTTTTTAATCAAGCATTTTTATTTGAGTATGTCTGTGAAACACTTAAAAGGAAACACCTTGTAAGTCATTAATTATATAGCTTTTGAACCTGCGGTAAGATGACTAGACATGGATATTGGAGAGTCATTGGGATATACATGGTAGCTACGCTAAGAAAACACCAACGAGGGTAGAGTCATCCAACACTTATTGAACCATTATCTTACTTCCATAACATCAAATGGCTCAGTTAATGTAAGATAGCAGAAAACTTTCCATTTGACTTGAGTACTAGGACTCATTGCTGTGGATAGAGAAGTGACAGATAAAGAAGCAAAGATAGATGCAGATCATCTTTTCAAGGATCTTGGTTGTGATGAAAAGCATTGGTAACTTTATCTAAATGTGTTTAGATAATGATGAAATAGGATCACTACTTGACTTATAACTTTGTGTGAGTTTAAGGGTCCTATTACCATTTTTACTTTTGTTGCCAAAATTGTCTGTTGCCATTTGTTGGGGATTGCCATTTTTAATTTAACATTACTTATTAGAAGGTGGGAGTAATGTCCAAGCAGATGGTTGTCAGTAAACTGATGACTACAATTATGGATCAGTGTCCAAATACAATACTCAAAACTTGGTACACTGCATAGCTTCCTGAATCTGACTGCCAAAATAAATCTGGCCTGGAAAGTAATTTTAAGGATTTCCCCCTCTGGCTTAAGTTTTCTTTCGTATTTTAAGCTAACGATATCCATCCTTAAAAAGCCGAGGCTCTGCACATGTAGACAATTATAGTATTCGTTTAACACATCTATTAACTTTCTTGATAAACTTATTGAAAAGAAAGAGTATTCCAATACAAAGTTCATGTAAACGCCATCATTTCCATCCAATGCATTTCTTTTCTTTCCGAAAAGATTTTGAAGCTATTGTAACTTAAATTACTTACTGTATCTATGTTGATCGAGTCTTAAAATATATTCTCACTTGTATTAATTTTCCCTTACTTGATAGTTTTGTACTCAATGACCAAAATATGTGACAGAGTATTTCATGCCTTTCTCACCTTTTCTAATTATGTTTGCTTTAGTTCACCTTTTAGCAGAAGACAAATTATATTTTATTTGGGAAAAACCATCACTAGGCCCTCAGTTTCCACAAAGACCTACCCCCTACTCCTGCTGACTGGCGAAACAAGTGGAAACACAATAAATTGGCAATAGAATTTACTATACTCTGCCTATTTTCTAGCAAGTGCAATCTCTAATACACTGCTGTCTTAAATCTATCAAATGCTTGATATTTATGAAGGTTTACCTGAAAGATAAGCAGTTCCTCTAAATCCTCCAAAATTTACTCAGGATTAAGTTAAACCAGCAGAGAGTTAGATCCTTAAACAAGAGTCCTCCACCCATGCCTTTACATAGCTTATTTTCCTTGAGTGTTGTAACTGGACAATATTGAGGAGTACCATAGGAAACTGCCTGATTAAACTGATGGCTGTGTCTGTGATAAAGGTGACAGTGAGGATGACTACCATCCTCCTGTTACACACTGCCCTTTTTGTAAGGGAAAATACTTTTTTTTTTTTTTTTTTGTTTTTTTTTTTTATTTTTTTTTTTTTTTTTTTGGCTTTAATACAAGCAAAGTCATTCTCCTAAGCATTTGGCTTGTTTTTATCTTCTGGGCCATCCCATTTTGGTTTGGCTTTAAGCAGAACTAACATGTTGCTTTAGATACCTGGCAGCAAAGAGGTTAGAATAAGGTCAGGCTGTCTCCTTTGCAGTGAATAAGCAACATTCATTCATTATCTCCCCTGGCCTCATTAAAACAGCTTTAATGTGGTCACCATTTGATGGTAGACATAAGCTTTAATCTTGTGAATATCAAACCCACCTGGGTTACATTTCCTGTTATAGACAGTTAGCCGAAGCAGGTTAATAAGCTAGTTTAACTCCTTAATCTGCAGTACTGTTTAGAAACCAAATTCACTAGTCACCTGCATTTGAGCTCAAATGGTCTACATTGAATCCTAATTTAGCAGGTTCTGTCTTCAAATCTCAGATTGCTTAAGAAACATTTAGTCATCTGTTTAATTTTGCATCTTTTCTTTCTCTGATGTATTATTTTTCAGGTTACTCTTTAGGTCTCGATATGTCCTATTTTTCTTCCTAATCTGACCTAGATTCAAATTTACACACTGTGAAATAGCTAATAAATCCCCATTAAGGTTGTAAAAGGTGAAGGTTCAACCAGTGTATAGTCATCAAATTCTCATATAAAACTGAATGATCCTTGATATTAATAGCTTGGCAAAAGTATGTTAACAGGTCCTTAGGATTTTTATGAAAAAAGATTTTAAGTCATTTGGCTGAAGGCGACCCACCTACTCTGCAATGACTTGAATAGTTCTACAATTTTCACACCTCCTAGGACAACTCTTCCTCTCCCAATTAACCTTAACATACAAATTTTCCCTTGGAGCCTGCTCATAGTTCTAAGTTTACCTGTACTCACTGTACATATTTCTTTTGTGTGTGTGTGTGTCTTTGCATGTGGACGTTAAAAGGGAAAGTTTCTGTTTGAGTTTCGGCTGTTGGAGTCTAGGGAAAGTGGGACATAAAACCATGTTGGGTTTTTTTTCTTTCTTTCTTCTCTCCACAAGCAATAGAGAGTATTACAATGATTTACAGAGACACGTTGAAAGTAAATTATGTTGTAAACGCCTGTCCCTTGGGCCAGCTAAGAATCACAGGAAAAAAATGCAAAAAGTTTGAAATTCCCAACAGCAAAGGTTGACAGGAAAATATGGTTTTGTTTTTCTATGAGTAAAAGTTACTTTTATGTTGTGTTTTCCCATGAGAAATTATAAACTTTCAAAGGAATTTTAGTCTCTTGCATGCACATATAAGAGCAATTTATCTGGTACTGCCCCAGTGAAAACACTCTTAAGACTTTAAAGCTGTTAGAACTGGAGCTGAATTTCTTCAAGATCGCTACTTCTTATTTGTCCTTGCTGTCTCTTCTTGTCAAAACATTTACTCAGCCTTCGAAGAGTTGCAAGTTGGCAACATGTTAATAATATGAAAATGCATTTGTGCAACCCATGTGGCTGCAATTTTTGTCTATACTCGTTGCTTATTTAATGAATAATGAAACCTTTGCAGTAGCTATAGTGACAGAAAGACATGCAGCTAATTAAATAAGAACCTTGTCAATATAAAAAACTGCAAGTGTCACCAAGGTAGCTTTGCCTCTTTTGTAGCCTTCCTAAGGCTCAAACGGAAACCTTGTCATATTCCTCTCTCATCTGATGAGCAACAGTTATAGAAATTTTGTAACTAGGAGGGTAGCTTAAATCACACAAGTCCATAGTGTGGGTATGAAAATATTTCATTCCCAGGATATAAAGATCTACATTTAAGTCTCACACTCTTTTTCTGCCTCCACTTAATTAGAAATTATTCAGAATGATTTTTATTAGAAGTGTATATGTTTTATGGAACAATAAGAAAAATAAGTAATAGATGTCCCAAACTGCTACTCAGCCTTCTCTGCAACTAAAACGCACATCATTAGATTCTTCAGCAATGTTGTTTAGTACTGGCTGATTTTCATCCAGACATTCTTGATTTGACTCTGCATCCCTGCCCCCTCCCATAATCTCTCTTTTGCCAAAGGTCCAAGTTTTCTCGAGTGTTTATAAACTCTTCTTTGTCAAAATACCAGATAGTCTGTTTCTCCCCCGGCAGGAAGCTGTATCCAGAGGATGTCATTTCAGGGACTGTGAACAGACACGGTAATTCTCTGCTCTCTACCTGTCAAGTCAGCATTTGCATTAAGCCTTGAGTGTGCATAATAAGCAGTATGTATGCCCTGAGTCTCCACTCCATCTAACAGAGCACTCCATTTTTCAGGGACTTTATCCCCTGTAGACCTCACAGTTGTTCTAAAGTTTCTACAAACATTGCCACAAAACCTTAGGAAAGCTAAAAACCTCATAAAGTGCATGTGCCTTATGTTGAATTAAAGGAACTACAGTATTCATTTATTATGTTATCTACACAACTTCAGGGATGAATAGAATGGAAACTAAACCAGCATCATCCTCATTTTCTCATGCTCTGTTAGACACACACAGAAACCCTGCTGCTACGCATTGTTTCTTTTCCCACCCCTTCATTTTCTCTGCCTTTGATAGATATAGTCTTATTTATGGATTAACAAGTATGAAGATCATGTCACTTTCTGACATAAATGAAAATATACCTTTGCTCTTAGAGATATATTTAGACCCAAAAACCTCCCATGAAAAGCATCAGATTGAGTTGTTGGCTAAACAGGACGACATAATTAAAATATCACTGTGAATGCTTCATGGTAAAGAGAAAGTTTAAAGCCAGTGCTTCATTGACAAGAGGGTAGGGGAAAACGTTGCAAACTCTTTGAGTCATGCAATTTAGATTCACTCCAAAATGACCAGGTTTATCCTTAACCTAGGATAACTACTTTAAAGGGCAGAATGTGAGGGGTCATCAGAATCATTCTGGGCATGGCTAATCAATAAAATCTCTCTCTACATTTCCTCATTATTCATTACCAAAATGGCAAATATTCTTAAAACATGGATTTTTCTAATGTTTGAATATAACTCATTCAAATCAACTAGATATTTTCCTAAAGTTTAAATGTGGTTGCATAGAAAGGATCTGTCATTTTTATAGTAAACTACATTAAGCTGCTAGATAAGTAAATAGATAACATGGCGTAATAAAACATATATTTAGTCTTTGTCCCTGGTTCCTGACAAAAACCCTTGGCATTTTCAAGTTTTAGGAGTATCTTTATTGTGCTAATGAAGTGACTGCTGGTGAGTAGGTACAGGTGGAGATAGTTTCAGGAAAGGGGTTTCTAACCAGAAAGACTTATCATAATGTGATTAGAGGGTTGGAATTTTGAGTTAGCTAGAGGAGAAGAGGGAGGCTGGAGACTGAGTTCCATCAGTTGGCGAGTGATTTACTCAACCATGTCTATCTAATGACACCCCAATGAAAATTCTGGAATGTGAGGTTCAGTGGATCTTTCTGATTGGCAAATATGTTGCAGTGCTGGGAAGGTGATGTGCCTAGCTTCCAGGAGGGGAGGGTGTAGAAGCTATGCATTAAGAGCTCACACTCGGACCTCACACTACATGTCTCTGCTTTGGTTGCTCCTGATTTGTATCCTTTATTTTTTTTCTTGTCTTTTTTTTTTTTTCCTTTTTGTGGAGAACGGGGTCTCACTATATTACCCAGGCAGGTCTCGAACTCCTGGGCTCAAGCTATCCTCCCGCCTCTGCCTCCCTGAGAGCTGGGATTACAGGCGTGAGCCACCGCGCCCGGCGATTTGTATCCTTTATAACAAAACTGCAATCAAGAAAAATGCTTTCAGTGAGTTCTGAGAGTTGTTCTCACAAATTATCAAACTTGAGACGGTGGTGGGAATCCCCAAATGTATAGTTGGTCAGTCAGAAGTGGCCCCCAATGCTTGTGACTGATGCCTGAAGTAAGGATAGGCTTATGGGAACTTTGCCTTTGACTTGTGAGTGTTGGAATTCAGTTAAATTCAGAACATCTAATTGATGTCACAGAATTGGTGTCAGAGCAGTGATAGATGGAAGTTTTTCTTTATTTGTCCCCTGTCTTTGTTTACCTAGTGTTTCAATTTTTTAAGTAAATAATTAAACATTGGAAAAAATATAGAGGAATAGCTAAGAAGGGATTCAGTTATCTAAAGTAACAAAATAAAACAACACTTTATTAAGGTGCTGAAATACTTAGTTTTGTTTTTCTAATTTTATGGCATATATAAAATGTATGGTGAACTGAGAGTCAACATAAATTTATAGTTATCTACATTTGATCTATATTATATACAATGGTATAGGTAAGGTTATAGTGTAGGTAAAGTTTATGTTAACATCATTATTCATGTTTATGCTAACCAACATAAGTAAACTTTAACTTTAGTTGAATTTTGAGACCCAAAGGGTCTAGGGGGATGAAGATTAGAAGAACATCAAAGAGTAAATAAATCTAGAAACTTATAGGATGTTAGGGTTTCTCTAGCATAACTGCATCATTCTAATTGTGCTCCTTGACAAGTCTTTCACACAATGAACATTTAATGATTATACTCAGTATTAGAAAGATGACTATTTACTTAACTGTGAGATAGGAACAGTGCTAGTGTCTATTGTCTAAGTTTGTTATGACAATAAAAGGAAACGGTAGATTTCAGATCTTTAGAGTTCTGCCTGTGGCACTGGGCAATGCCCGGCCCAAGAGCCAGGCCCTTTTCTGACTTCATCTCACCACTTAGTCACCTCCTCTAGACTTCAGCTTACCAATATCACTCTTAAATTTGCTATCAATTACTGAATTTAAAACTCTGGTTGCATTCTGACTGATGCACGAAAGACAAAGCTGTCATTCCTGTTCCTTAGAACAATATATTTCTCCTAATTCCATCTTGTTTTCATGAAAAATTTTATTGCAATATTGATTCACAGCAGGCTTGTGACCAGCAAGTTCTCTTAATTTGGGGCAGTTCTTTTTAAAATATAAATGTAGCCTTTACATGTATTTATTTTAACTGAAATTAGTTGCCATTGTGTCAGACCTGAGTTCAGCACTTTTATGATAATTATAATTTATCAAACTTTTTGTACTTGTTACAAAACACAAAATTTGGTGACTGTGTGTCAATTCAAAAGGACAATGTGATAGAACACATTTGCAGCTAAAAATCAAAACAACCAACCCAACAAAAAAAGCTTGTCTTTTGATATAGATCTACTTGTTATACAATTTCAAGATAGTTTTGTAACTCAGATCTTAGCCTTCTTATTTGTAAAATTAAGATTATAACATTCCCCCCTTGCTATATGTAATAGAGCTTCTGTAAGGATCAAATTGCATGAGATAACTTATTTTAAAGTGCTCTATAAACTATAAAACAATATTAAATTATAATGTGGAATTACAACTAATCAATACCTTTTTTTTGAATGAGTAAATTGGTACAAAAAACTGAGTTCACTTCTCACTAGAGACTTCTCTTCATATTCATTATACCATTCTCTTTTGGCCAGTTGTTCTCTGGACAGTCCTGCCATATTTCTCTCATGTTTCACAAGAGCAATAAGAGACTGTTGGATTCCTTATATCTAAGGTTCCATCCTAACGTTATAATAATTTTATATAACCTCCTTTTCTTCCAGGTACCCTTTTGAGAACTCTAGTTTCTACCTTAGGAAGCTGAGAGGTGGAACATTAAGAACTCAGACTGAAAAGTCAAATAAACATGGATTGGAATCCTCAGCCACTATCTGGCTGACAGACTTGGGCAAGTTCCTTTATCATCATGTGTAAAATACTTCTCCCCTCACAAGGAAAGGTAGTTTCCTTATGGAATTGGTGTAAAGTTTCTCAGAGATAACATTAGTATGTAGACCAGTGTCAGGTACATGACAACTTTAAAATATGGAAATGTAAAGAAAGTAGAAAGAAAAGGGAAAAGAAAATAATAAAACTTCAACTCTCTTACAAGAAGGATTATGCTAATTTCAATTCTGTGAGATAATGTGCAATGTCAGAGTAAAATCAGGGAATGCTTTGTGTGGTGTTTTTCTAACAATAAATATCTCAATATGCAAATGAGGTCAGTAGATCATACTGCTTCTGAGGAAAGTCACAAGTTTCATCTGTTCTTTTAACTCTTGCCTTAGAGACCTACAGCAGAGGTAGCAATCACTGCATATAAACCAGAGCAAATGTCTGACGTCTGTGCAAATTCTTACTCATGAACTGAAATCTCAAGACTTGGCAGCTGTGCAAGCTTTGTCCTTTTTTATTTTGTAATCTTCATTTCGTTAGATATCTTTGCATTTGGAAAACCAGCTCAGCATTTGTTATCTTGTTACTGACCTGGAAATCTCAAGCTGCTTGTTTTGGTCATTGTGCCCTGGATTCGTATTGCCTAATTGAGGTCCTGGGAAACTGCTGTCTGCATGTCACTTCCATCCTCCAACTGCTCATTCAGGGAAGAGCAGACAGTTTCATATCAACTATCACTGCTATTTTTTAAATGACTTACAATTCATATTTAATATGCTGAACATTGACTCTAAAATTATAATTTTATAATTTCAGTAATCACCCCACTCTCACTCTCTCAACCTCTAAAGTATTTCGTGTATTCTGCAGTCATAGTTAGAATCTACATTTGTTCCCTCAGGAGGAAACTCCGATGGACCTAGAGATCTGAAATGAAATAAAACCACTGGCTATTGGATTTCTCTTTTCTCTTGCTCTGAAGATCTTCCTACTCCTTGTGATATTGATTCTACTCTCTTCTGGTTGAATTCTCGCTGATCTCCTAGATTACAGTACTTGAAGAAAGATAAGTTAATAGTGATGCCTCGTCTATACTACATGTTAGTGTCTCATTTTCTGACAGACGGATGTCCTTTTCCTAATTAAATCACGTTTTTACTCCAAAAATTGCCTTTTTTTTTTTTAATTCAGCAAGTTTTAAGACCTATGCTAGGCTTCAGTATCCATCTTTGATTATACGTTTAGAACTATCTTTTTAAAATGTCCTTCATGAATTGTTCATATTAGAAAACTTGCTATATGTCAAATAGTTTATTATCTTTTTAATGTCCATGAGATCTGTAGTGATGTCCCCTCTTTCATTTTTGATATTAGTAATTTGTGTTCTCTCTTTTTCTTAGCATGGTTAAAGGTATACTGATCTCTGGATTTTTTGAAGCAAATGACCTTTGATATTTAAAAAATAAACAGTTTTTGCATTTATTGATTTCCTGTTTGCAATTTTATTGTTTTCTGCTCTAATACTTATTATTCTTTTTCTTCTGCTTAGTTTGGATTTAATTTGCTCTCTTTCTAGTTTCCTGGGATAGAAGTGTAAGTGATTAATTTTATATTTTTTCTTTTCTAATAGATGCATTCAATGCCATAGATTTCCCTCTAAGAACTACTTTTGCTTCATTTCATAGATTTTTATAAGTTTTATTTTCATTTTCAATTAGTTGAAAGTATTTTAAAATTTATCTTCATTTCTTCTTTGACCATGTGTTGTTTAATCTCAAGTTATTTTGAATATTCCCAGCTATCTTTCTGTTATTGATTTCTAGTTTAATTATACTGTGGTCTTATAGCAGGCATTTTATGACTTCTATTCTTTTACATTTGTTGTGTTTCTTAACCTAGAATTTGGTCAATTTTTGTCAGTGTTCCACGTGAGTTTGAAAAGAATATATATCCTGTTGTTGTCGTCAGATAAAGCTATAGATGTCCATTTTATTCAGCTGATTGGTATTGTAGAATTCAACTATATCCTTACTGATTTCCTGTCTGATTAACCTGTTCGTTTCTAACAGAGGTATGTTAAAGCATCCAACTACAATAATAGCTGCATCTATTTCTCCTTGAAGTTCAATCAGTTTTTGCTCCAGTTATTTAATGCTCTGTTATTGGGTATGTACACATCAAGGATTGTTATGTCTTCTTAGAGAATTGACCCCTTTATCAATATGTAATGCCCCTCTTTGTCCCTGATACAGGGATAAACAGACTTGGTCTGAAGTCTGTTTCATCTGAAATTAATACAGCTACTCCTGCTTTCTTTTGATTAGTGTTAGCCTGATATCTTTCACCATGCATCTGCTTTTTATGTCTATGTGTCTTTAAATTTAAAGTGGATTTCTCACAGACAATATATAGTTGGGTCTTGTTTCTTGACCCACTCTGACAATCTCAGTCTTATAGTTAGTGTATTTAGACCACTGATGTTAAAAGTGAATACCGATATAGTTGGATGAATATCTACTAAATTTGTTACTGTTTTCTGTTTGTTGCCCTTGTTCTTTGTTCCTATTTTTGTCTTCCACTCTTTTTCTGCCTTTTTTGGTGTTAATTGGACATTTTATATGATTGTCAGCTGGTTAGTTATGGCCAGAATGTTTTGATTTTATCACATTGCCTTCAGTAGAAGATTAGACATGGGTGTCATCTCAAGGTTTATTTCCTCAAGTCCCTCATTTTCCAAATGAGAAAATAGAGACATGATGGCAATTATGAAGAAATGCTGGTTCATTATTCTTTTGTATCACATCACTTTGTTTTCATATATAATGGCATGGAGTATAGACGTTTCTAAGCAATGTCACTAATACATGTGCTATATAATCATTACCCCTCTTTAAAAAGTTACACTAGTCCTGAGAATATATGTATTCTACTGGTGATTATTTAATCAGCAACTATAAGCATTTTGAAGTTCCCCAGGAAACTTGTAGTCTAATAAATATTTCTATCAAAATGCTTTTTACCAAATCCGGACCAACTCCAATTGGTCTTTGAGAGTAGAGTTTCTCTGAACCTTTTGTTTAAGGCAAGAGAAGCCATTGTCATCACAGAGAGTACAATCTCCTTAGCCATCCTCAGAGCCCTGTATAATCCAAAAAGTATTACAAATGGTTCCATGTCACTGTTATATTTATAACTGCTAGATAGTATGATTAGCATTTTTCATGAATTGAGAACATTTTCCTCCTCTCATAGTGTCATATATTGCCACAAAGCGCTTTTGAGTATTATGTATAAGTAGGTACTCTGAGTTCTGTGCACTCCATGTGATTAACTTGTAACACAATCTAGAACAATCTTTTGATGCTTCTGCATGCCTGGGATGGAATCTTGTCGTTGCTTATACAATGATTTACAATCTGTGTCCTGTCAGTTCCATGAAGATAAAACACAAATGCCAAGCTAGAATGAAACAAATGGAGAAAGATCCCATTCCCTGCCTTCAGCGTGATTTGTGATATTTACTGACTAACCAAACACTACAAATGGGATCAGACCCAAATAGCTTTTTAAGACTGGAGTGGTGACAATTGGCAGTGGTTAATGTGGTACCAAAACATGTACGATATTTGCAATGTCATAGAACAGGGCCATTTCCAAAGGGGAAAGGCAGCACCACTTCACAAAAGACATTGGGAGATGATGTGGGCACAATCCATCGTCCTGGGCATAGGAGAGAACCCAGAAATGTCATAAAATCCCTCTTTGATCTGTTGTCGCTACTGTTGGTTGTATGGGAAATTAACATATTTAATTAACTGTCTGACCAAAGCAGCTGTTACCTTATATAAAACCTTGAACATTGATGCCTGGCTTATCCCACTAGGTGTTTGAATGTGCCAGTGGCATAAGACTGATGATATTTTTATACTGCATGGCGCAGCATGACTTCTCTTGCAATCAGCTCAAGTCAAGATCTTCTTTAAATTCTTCATGGAGAATAATGATGCTCCAGCCCAAATTACTTAATAGCATGTTGTATCAGGCCAGCCAACAGGAAGCTCCACGCACAACAAAACAGACTCTGGCCAATCCAATCAATCCTATCTTCCAAAAAGGCCCCGCTACATAGGCCTTGGAAAGGGCAGTCAAGTATCTTTCTTCTTCATCAGTATGCTATTTTATTCACAATTCTGTTCTCTTATTACAGATTATTATTTGCCTTCCATATTTTTTTCAAAAACTCTTTTCTTGGCTGCGTTATTTCCAAATGGAAAGAAATGTTTCCAAGTCAGAAGCTGCTTTCATTAGTTTGCTAAGTTGTTGGTCCAAAGCTATTAGGATCTTGTAAAGTAAATTTAATGCATCTAATTTTATATGGCACATGGATTGGTTTGAGGGATTTCTGAGAGGTGGGGGCAAGAGAAGGTGTAAGGTGGCTTTTCCGATCATTGAAAAATGCTTCCTTTGCTTGGTTCGTCATTTCACCCATTTGTAAGAGAGTAAGAATAAAGCATTTTCTATTTTGGATAGCTTGAGCTGTGAAGTGATGAGTTTATCTCTAGCAAAGATGGAGGCCAGAATTCTCAATACTTTTCTCAAGGGCGATGTGACAACACTGGTTATCTTGATTGCCTGTGCTGCTCTTTTTCTGAACGAATTTACTTTGTCATTGAATGTGTCTTCCTCATCATACCTTTACTACTGGATACACTTAATATTTCCTTTTGTGCATTTCTGAAATTCTTGAAGAGTCTTGCAAAGTCTGCATTTTTGGCTAGTACTATATGTAACTTACAAACTGCTAGTTCAGCAATTGAAGAGCTCAAAATCCTGATTAGAGAGTCAGTCCTTCATAAAATCTATGGAGAAAAATGTTAGCCAGCAAAGCCTTTTCTTCAATGTTTGCATTATTACATTTGAAACTGCAATTAATATTCCGTGCAATTAATATTATATACAATTAATACAAATATATACAAGATACTATGTTGCTAATAAGCAATAATCAGAACATTAACTTGGTATATGATTCTGTAAAAAATAATTCTCCAAAAATATATATCAGAATAAATTTTTAATAAATATAAGAGTGGCATTTACTTAATTATTAATGAGCATAACCTGAATTGCAGGCACATTTATTTGCACAAAGACAAATTTTAGTTTCTTGTATCTATTATGGGGAGAAAACTTTCAGGGTTAAAGAAAAACAAAATGGAGATTGGCTGGTTCAATTTTTTTTACTGATTCATTGTAAGATAAATTGAAATATACATTTATATATCTATATATGTATATATATAAATCAATTACACATTTCTTCCTATAATTATAAGGTATAGGAGGAAAATTGTTCTTCAAAAACATGTTATTAAAGCCAATGGGGCAACATCATATCTGAAACCAGGAAGAGCAACTTTAAGCCTATAGACTTTAAACATTAGAGATCCTAGAGACCTTTCTCAGTATTAAATTCAATTAGAAGCAAGTTGTTCAGGCAAGTAGGTAATATTCTCTCTGCTGCTATAGAACTAATTTCTTTTGTTACTCTGACCACAGGACTCCTGACTAATGTATTTAGACAGAATTCTCCCACTTCATTCCTGTTATCCATCAAATATGTGTTACTCATTCTGCTGGGTACTGAGTAGAAGAAGTAAGGAGTGAATAAGTGAGATACTCTGTTGTGTATAGAATAGATACCTAGCAATGACTGTAACTGGGGAGATTCTTTAGAGATTTTAATGAATAGAAGAAAAGAATATATACAAGATACTACACAGCTAATATGAATATAATTAGAATTAATAAATTATAGGTAATATAGAGTGAAGCTCCAAAAATTTCTAAACCATTTCAACCATACCTTGAAACAGGTATTCTGTTAATAAATTTAAGCACATTCTCTCATGTATGCCTCCTAACGCACATATGAGGTGGCTACTTTGAACAGATATTATCAGCTAATATTATCAACTTTGAACAGATCAGAAAACAAAAAAGAACTTTACTGTCAGGATGAATTGTCTCCATAAACGGTAGAGGATTTTGTCAGCTTAGGTCTTTCCACCTACATTTATGTGCTGACTGATTTCACAGTTCTTACGATTCAGTGAACTGGTAGAAACTCTTGACATCTACTCTGATCTGTTGCAAATAGTGCTGCACAATTTCTGCTGATCTTGAACTCACCTGGCTAGTCTGCTTTACCTGTAGGAAGGCTTTGTTTGTTTTTTTCTCTTTTACTATTTGCTGCAAGTTCGTAAACTTCTGGTTTGTACTTGCTCACTCTTTTGTTTTCAAACTGCACTTAAAGGAGTTTGCTTTTCTCCAACCCTCTTTGCCAAATGCCTGGTACTTGTTGTTCATCACTCCTGGAACAACTACTTTTTTTATTTTTATGTCCCTAAAACGTTTCGTTTGCTCCTTATGCCTGTGTGCTAGATTGAACTGTGAGATGATTTAATGGATTTGAGCAGGACCTGAGACTCAGAGAATAAGAATCTGCATCACTACTCTCATTACTTCTTGGTGTATACATTTCTCCCATTGTACCACTTTCCAAGGATGGCTCTGTCTTCTCATCAGTGAAATATCAAACTCTGGCACCATGACAGTCATGGATGTAATAGGCAATAACTAAATATTTGTTGAATGTTAAGTGAATTGGAATAAATATACTTAAATTAAGATAATATGTTTAGTTTGGTATTTTTTTCTCTTTATTTTCAGAATAGCATCTCAAACTTTTCTGAGAAATTATCTTCAGTGTGCACAGACTTCACACCTACATAAATGGTAGTAACGTGACTCAAGTAAGAACAACAGGTTGGTCTCTCTCTCTCTCTCTCTCTCTCTCTGTCGCTCTCGCTCTCTCTCTCTCTTTCTCCCTCCCTCTCTCCCTCTCCCTCTCTCTCTGAGTTTGAATCAAAAGACGAGGGAAAAGGATAGGGTAGGAATACTTTGGAGCTTATCTATTTCCCTGGAGACTTCGAGTACAGTATGTCTATTTCAAGTAAGTTTTCTACTATTTAACAGTATTATTGAGGTATAATTGATATACAATATACTTCGCATTTATAAAGTGTATAACTTTTTAAGTTTGGACATGTGCATGTAGCACCATGAAATCATCACCACGGTCAAGATAATGAATATATTTCACTACACATCAAATTTTCACTTTAGCCTTTCCTAATCCCTCCCTCTTACTCCTCCCATTCCCCCTCTCAAACACACACCAAATTTGGCAAACACTACTCTACTTCCAGACAGTATACATCAGGTTACACGTTCTATACTTTTTTAATACATGGTATCATAAATTAGGTACTTTTTTTGTCTGGATTCTTTTATTCATTGTAATTCTTTAGAGATTCATCCATGTAGTAGTATGCTTTAATAGTTTCCTTTTTATTGCTAGTTTATCCATTCACCTATTGGTGGATTTTAGGGGTTGTTTTCAGGTTTTGGTTATTTTGAATAGGCAGATATGAACATTCCTAAAAAAGTTGTATGAACATATGCTTTTTTTTCCCCTTTCCTTGCTTTTCTGTTCTTATGTTAATTCACTTAGGATAATGGCCTCTAGCTCCATCCATCTTGCTGCAAAGGATGTCATCTCAATTTTATGGCGGTGTAGTATTTCATGGTGTATTTTTTTTTTTTTTTTTGA
>NW_012103543.1:232767-244507 GCF_000951045.1 Mandrillus leucophaeus
AGTTTTTTGTATTTCTTAATAGAGACGGGGTTTCACCGTGTTAGCCAGGATGGTCTCGATCTCCTGACCTTGTGATCCGCCCGTCTCGGCCTCCCAAAGTTCATGGTGTATATTTACCACATTTACTTTATCCAGTCCACCACTGATAGAAATTTAGATTGATTCCATGTCTTCATGGAGATTCATGTAATCTGTCAATAAGTCTGTTTTACTTTTTTCTTTCTAATCTGGATATAGTCCACTTCCTTTCTTACTGTGTCAGATAAAACCTCCAGTACCATACCACATAGAATGAAAGTAGTGAGTATGGACATTCTTGGTTTGTTTTGTTTATTTTTGTTTTTCTGATTTTATGGGGAAAGCATTTAGTCATTCATCATTAATGTTAACTATAGATTTTCGGTAGGTGTCTTTTAGATTTTCTGTCAGGTTGAGGCAGTTTCCCTCTATTCCTAGCTTGCTTAAAATTTTACTTAGGAATAGATAATTTACTTAATTTTTTTTGCATCTATTGATAACATCCTGTATTAGTTCATTCTCACACTTACATAAAGAAGTACCTGAAACTGGGTAATTTATAAAGAAAAGTGGTTTAATTGGCTCATGGTTCTGCAGGGTGTATAGGAAGCATGGCTGGAAAGGTCTCAGAAAGCTTACAATCATGGCGGAAGGCGAGAGGGAAGCAGGTAGTCTTACTTACGTGGCCGGAACAGGAGGAAGAGAGAGAAGGGGGAGGTGCTCCACACTTTTAAACAACCAAATCTCACAGTAATTCACTCACTATAATGAGAACAGCACCAAAGGAAAATCCACCCCCATGATCCAATCACCTTCCACCAGGCCCCACCTCCAACATCGGGGATTACAATTTGACATCAGATTTGGGACAAGACAGAGGCTCCAACTATATCATATCGTTTTGCTCATGTTGGTTCATTAATATGATGAATTACATTGACATATTTTCAGTATTGAGCCTCCCTTGCATTGCTGAGGTGAAGGTAAATTGGCTATGAGGTATTCTTCCTTTCTTTAATGTTAAGTTGAACTTTTTACATTTGTTATCAAAAGGATAGTGGTCTGTAGTTCTCTTTTTAATTTTTAGTACTGTATTTGTTTTGGTATCAGAGTAGTATTAATCTCAAAAATGAATTGAAAAGCACTTCATTCTTTTCGATTATGTGAGAATTTATGGATAAATAGTGTCTTTTTGTTTGTTTGTTTGAAAGTTTTATTTCTTAGCAAAGACATTTGGGCCTAAAATTTTCTTTGTGAGAAGGTATTTAACTAAAAATTCCACTTATTTAACCGACATGATATACAGGTTGTTTGTTTCTTCTTCTGAGATCTGGTATGTGTGCCTATCAAGGAATTTTACATTGTATGTAACTTGTTGAATTTATTGACATAAAGATGTCCATAATATTTATTTGCATTTTTAAAAGTTATAGAATACATAGTGATGCCACCTCTCTCACTTCTGATATTGGTAGTTTGTTTCTTCTTTGTCTCCTGTCCGTTTGACTAAAGTTTTATCAATCTTACGGAACTTATATGAGATAGGGTTTTTGGTCCTATTTATTTACTCTATGGTTCTGTGTTCTATTTTGTTGATTTCTGCTGTGGTCTATATTATTTCCTTTTTTATTTACATTGGGTTTAATCTAGTTTCTTAATATGAATAATTAATAATTATTCACAAACATTCTTCTTTCTAATGCTATAAATGTACCCCTAAGTACTGCTTTTGCAGCATCCCATACGTTTGAATATGTAGAATTTTCATTTTTGTTTAGATTGAATACTTTGTAAATTTATTTTTTGATTTCATCTAAGACTAATAGATTATTTAATCACATCTTACTTTGTTTACAAATAGATGGCTCAATAATCCCCAAATTTCTGTACTGACTTTTAAAAATTTAATTTCATTGAGATAAGAAAAAACATAATTTGCATGGCAAGAATCTTTTAAAAATGATTGAATATTGTTTTACCTTGGAAAACATCCTGGACGCAGTTGCTTCTTATCTCCAAACTCATGTCGAAATGTGACTTCCAGTGTTGGAAGTGGGGCCTAGTGGAAGGTGTTTGGATGATGTGGGCAGATCCCTCATGAATGGCTTGGTATCTTAATGAGTCATCTTCGTGTCATCACTGGTGGTAATGAGTGAGTTCTCACTCTATTAGTTCATGTGAGAGCTGGTTGTTTAGACAGCTAGGTGCCTTCTCCCCTCTCTCTTGCTTCCCCTCTCTTCCTCCCTCTCTTTCAATATGGCATACTGGCTCCCCCCGGCCTTCTGCCATGAGTATAATCTTCCTGAGGCTTCACTAGAAACAGATGCTGACACCATACTTCTTGTATAGCCTGCAGAACTGTGAGCCAAATAAGCCTCTTTTCTTTATAAATTACCTAGCCTTGGGTATTTCTTTATAAAAACATAATACAGACTAATAAAGGTACATAAATATTTGTTATGTCTCTTCACCAATTGAATCCTTTATTATTAAGTTAGAGTATTCAAACCAGTTTTTAAATCTCCTTGGTCTAACAGTTACTCCAAATGTCTTAGTATTATTTTAGCATACATTTTTGCATTATTTTTAACCTAGCTTTGACTCTGTATTTGAGGTGTATTTCTTCTGGGCAACAAGTACTTGCATTTTAGGTTTTTCTTTTTTCTTTTCTTTTTTTTTTTTTTTTTTTTTTTGCCATGTATGGCTTTTTATTGGGCTATAGGATCATTTATATTTAATATGATATTTATATAAACATCTTGTTGATGTGTTTTTTGCCATTCGTATCTGATATATGAAACAAACCTTCCAACCCCACAAACTTTAAGAAGTGCCTTCAAGAAACCTACTCAGATTGAGGGCAGTGACTTATCCCTGTAATCCCAGTACATTTGGAGGTGCAGGTGGGAGGATTACTTGAGCGCAGGAGTTCAAGACCAGTTTGGGCAACATAGGGAGATCCTTCCTTTACAAAATATTTTTAAAAATTAGCTGGGCATGTGGTGTGCATCTATGGCCCCAGTCACATGGAAAGCTGAGGTAGGAGGATCGCTTGAGCCTGAGAGGTCAGGGCTGCAGTGAGCCATGCTTGCACCACTGCACTCCAGAATGGGTGACAGAGCAAGACCCTGTCTCAAAAAATAAAAATAAATAAATAATAATAAAAATAAAAGTAGATCTCCAGCCAAGATTCCTGACTGAGGCTCCCCTCCTTGTGTTGTCTGTCTGTTTCCTCTCATTAAGTTCTTTATAGGATGCTATATTGTAAGCTGTGGTACTGCTTTTGTTTCGTTTCTGTTTTATTTAATTAAGTCTTTGAGTAAGCCCTTGTGATGAATATATTAAAAAATATGTATTGATTTAACAAACTGTTTTATGATTAACTGATTATTTATGATTTTATTTTATTTTTATTTGGCTTATTAGCTATACTCTGTTTTGGTATTTAATGGTGGTTTTCAAGTTTATATTATGGATCTTTCCTAGTTACTATTCTTGGTGCTCTTATTTCTTTTCTATGGATGTAGATTCCATCTTGTATTCCTTTCATTCTGTCAGATAAACATTCTTTAATATTTCTTAGAATGTGGATTTACTGGTAATAAATTTTTATGAATTGAAATAGATCTTTGCCATTGTTTTTGAAAGTTGTCTTTGCTGAGTATAGAATTCTAAGTTGATAAGGGTTTTTGTTTTTCTTATTTCAATCATTTTGTTCTACTGTCCTTTCACTTTCCTTGTTCTGATGAGAAATATTCTATACTTAAATTTGTCCATAATATATTTTTTCTATTTATTCTATTATTCTATTATTTTTTATATTTATTCTATTTATCCATAATATATTTTTTCTATTTGTTCTATTTTCTATCTATTCTATTTTCTATGGTTTCTATTTATTCTAAGATATTTTATTTATTTTTGAGCAATTTGGCTGTGATGTTTTATATTGTTTCCTGTGTGTATGATGTTCATTGAACTTCTTGGATATGTAGAGTACTCTTTTATCATATGAATATTTGAAAAACATTTGACCAATTTTTCTTCAAATATACTTTCTGTCATACTCTCCTTCAGGAATTCCAATTAATTATAGATTAGCCCACTTTAAATACCACAGGTTTCTGATGCTTTGTTTATTTTTTCTAATTATTACTTTCTGTCTATTTCATTTTAGATTTTCTATTGCTGTACCTTCTTTCACTAACTTTTTCTCTGGCCATGCATAATGTATATTCAGTTCTATCCATTATGTTTTCCCTCTCAGACATTGTAGTTTTCATACAGAAATCCAGTTTGGGTCTGCTTTATATCTTTCATTCCTTTATGTGCTAATTCAACTTTTTAAACATTTGAATACAGTTGTAAGAATGGTTGTAATATCTTTGTTAAGTTACCATCTGTGTGAGCTTTGCATAAGTTTCAATTGATTGGTTTACCACCATGTGATTTGTATATTCCTGATTCTTTGCATATCTGTTTTTTAAATTGGATGCTGTATATAGTAATTTAATTTTCTGGATGCTAGATAGATGTTATAGTCCCACAAATATTCTTGAGATACATTCTGATATACTGTTAAATTTCTTAGATACAGCTTGAAGCTTTTTAGTTTTCTATTTAAGGTTTATTTTTCAGGACCAAAACAGTATTCAGTCTAGGACTAACTATGCCCCACTACTGAGGCAAGACTGTTCTCAGAATTCCACCAATACCCTATGAAAAAATAACATCTCTTTGAATACAATAAAGAGATTCACAATTTATTGGTTACAGAATTCAAAGCAGCAAGAAGAGTCACAGATGACTAAATATTCAAGTCTGACAGAATATAAATGTTCTACTCACTGATGAAAAAACCACAAGTTGGAGTCAGGGTAGAGTATGCAAAAAAAAAAAAAAAAAAAAAGCTAAATCCTTAAAATGAGCACAATTCTGTGCACACGACCTTTTGCATCTCACAAATTAAAACTGAAAATATATTGTTTTTCATCTATCAAACTTGAGTCTTTTTCTTTACATTTTTCTACTTTTTTATCTTAAATGCTTTCTTTTTAACATTCATTTACCATATATCCTTCTGCCAAATACTGTTCTTACAGCCATGTTAATGTATATATACCCTTTCAATTTTAGTAATTCACACTTTAAACTATGATTGAAGTGAGAAAGATTTAAATGACTTTCCCCAAATTCAGAGACAAATAATCTAAGTATAAAAAATACAGTTTTTAAATTAATGAAAAATGCAAGACAAATTTGAAAAGACCTTATACATTGTAACATATTCTAGGAGCTATCCAGCATAGGAAAACTTTTGAAGAAAAGCATCTAGTGAAATATTTCTGCATAATTTCCATAAAATATAAAGCACTGTGCATGGTAATATGTTCTGGTTCTAACATAAGCCAATATACTTTCCATAATTTGTTTGATTAATCCCTAGCAATGTAGTGAGAATAGAACATAATCAAATTGACAGAAAAAGAGCACTTCCCATTATCCACTACTGCTAGGCAATAAAACTCCAACTTTTTTTTAAGAGGAGAAAATATATCATCAAACATAAAAACCTGGGATAAAACCCACAATATGAAAGTTACTGCCTTAATGAAATATTAAAATTGTATCAGGAGTACTCTTCTGGCATTAAAAATAAACAATAACATTTCTTCCTAGTTATGGTTCACTTCAATTCGTTAAAAATTAATTATTACCTCTTTAAATATTTGATTAAATTAGATTTCTGTGGGCTATCACTACCCACAAAACACATGCTATTGTGTAGAATTCTCATATCTCAAATTTTGATATACTTTGTCATATTACTGAATTCTGTGATAAATTATTTGATTTGTTTTTTGCCTTGGTAGTTTTAAAACATAACTACAACTGAAGCTCTCTTATTTTGAATATAAATGCTGCACACTGTTAAGCAGCCCCATAAAAAGTAAAAGGTGTGTGACAGTAGTATTTGGTACTTCCCTATCTATATTGTACCACTTTTTCTCAAAGTCAATTGCCATCACACTTATGAAAAATATTATTTACATTTCATATAACTGCAAGGCAGGAACCATTCAGTTCAGCTGTCCATAGTGTATACAGTTTGACTGCCAAGTGAAACATTTTTGGCAACTATCTATAAATTACTAATGAAAAATGTTTTCAAGCAAAAAGTATATGTTTCATACTGTGGTTCAATTGTCCTCAATCCAGAGTGAATTGTCGAGCCCATCATAAGTTCAGAAGTGTGATGCATAGGCATAATCTTACCATTAGTGTAAGTACTGAGTTTGTTAAGTCATCATTTGCCTTTCCAGAGAATTGCTTTAACACTATTCATATTATATTTAAATATCCACAATCATATCTGTTGTTCAATTTCAAATGCCAATCAGTGAACTTCAGAAAGTATGCCTAAGGGAATAGCCTGAAAAAAAAAAATGTTTATCTAGTTTGTGTATATAAATCCTGGAGAAAAGGAAAGGGGTTGGTTTGTTAGATTGAGGAATCATGATATGAAGAGTATTTTATTTAGAGAAAGCCTTATTCATGTTAATTTCTCATGCATCAAGGGAGAAACCCTCACCACCCAATGATAAATGTCTCAATTTTCTTCAAACTACATCCACAAAGTATCTCTAATAATACAACAGCAATATCTGATTCTCAACCTTTTTTTTTTCCAATCTAGTTATTCTAATTGACTCCCTAGTTCCACCAATACCATTACAATTTTGCTAACCACTGAGCCTGTTGATGCTAGACTCATCTACTTCTAAACTATATATCATCTCTCATATCCATTCTGTTGCCAGTGATAGCAGAGCACATTCCTGGGTGTTACTTGCCAAATCCACAAACTTTGAGAATTATTCCAGTCTTTTCTGGAAGGTGGAGAAATAGCCATGTTTGTGATCTCAGCCCTCTGGCAATAGCTTATAGGACCAGGTATAGTTACAACACTCAAGCTCCATCAATAAAAATTTTTTCAAGAATGTGAAGTAACCCATATAGAAGTTCCATCAATCAGTGTCCTAAGTGGAATGAGGAGATATTACACTTTGCCAGATATCCAAATTGAACTTAAAGAAGATGAAGCCAGTATTGTTTAAAATAAGAGTGAAACAGAAGTACAGAGACAAAACAGAAACACAGAGGCAAAAAGGTATGTGAAATTATGCAACCCCAGAAAGACGGAGAGGTCGGTTTCTATTTCTAATTTTCTAGTCTCTGTTTAAGTACCCTGGAGAACCCAGATATGCTTCCTGGTCTTAGACTCCATGAGATCCTGTTATATGTGCTAACTCTCCCCAACCTTGTTGATTGAGCTGGTTTATATTTGTAGCCAGGTACTGTTCCTCACAGTTTAAGGCATTGACTAAGGGCATTGTTAGAAAATCTCTCCTCGTATTTCTCTTGCTTGTACTCTTGTTTCCATGTTTACTGTTACCATAACACTTTCGATAATTACTTATATTCACTGAGCATTCGTTCAGTAGTATTTTAAATGAGCCCCTAGTGGGTGCAAGGCATACTTCCAAACCTAGGATAATAATGTTGACCAAAAAAGCCAGTTCCTTATCTTTTCAGGCTGAAATTTAGTGAGGACAGACTTACAAAGTTATTCTAGTATATTAATATATAATATTGAATGGGAATAAGGTCTCCAAAAAAAGAGCATCTTTCTGTGAGTGTTTATACAGAGAAAATTGATGTAAAACCGGGATCAGCAAAGGCCTCCAAGAGTAAATGACACTTCAGCTGAGATGTGAAGGAAGAGTAAGCAGGGATTTTTAGAGAAGGGCAGGAGCTTGGATGTGTTCTAAGAAAAAAAGAGAAGCTCATACAAAATTCCGTATGGCATAAGGAAATCCAAATGATATGGGAACTAAGGACAGGCAAAATAGATTTGAGCAAAATAACAAGCAGAGACCATGCGAGGTATCACTGTAGAGATCACGCAGTGCTTTTGAAAATTTGGATTTTATCTTAAGAATGATGGCATGCCATAGAAGAATTTTAGGTAGTGACTTGGTGTCACCTAATCAGTTTTGTGTTTTGAAAATATTATTCTGGCTGCAGTATTGAGAAGGAATTGGTAAGAGACGAGATTGGATTGGTGGACAAGTTAATTGGCAACTATAGTACCCTGCCAGTCAAACAGTGATGCTAGTTTCTACTTGGACCTTGTAGTATGAAAGTGGGAATGAAAAGATATTTAGAAGAATCAAAAGGACTTGGTGATGATTTTTGTATAGAAATAAAGGAAAGGCTGATATTGTAAATGACTCTAAGATTTCTGGCTAGAGCAACAAAATATAGGATGGTGGTTCTTACTGAGATATCCTGAAGTTTACCAGGTTTGAGAAAAATGTGTGTTGAAGTAGGGGAGGTGGAAAACATTCAGGACTTAGCAATTAGACATGTTGAATTTGAAGTACTGCGACATTTTGTGTTAGAGGAGAAATCAGGCTGACATACTGAGAAGCATCAGTATATAGAGATGGTCAGTGGAACCACAGGCAGGGAAGAGACACTATATGAGAAGATAAAAAGGATAAGGAGGTCTCATACTAAACCAGGGAGAACTTCAAATTTTCATGGCTGGGTGAATCTGAAAAAAACACTGAGAGAATCTCTCAGAAAGATTGGGTCATTAAGTCAAAGCAAAAAGGTGTTTCCAGAACTACAAGTGTCAAGGAAAAGGAATGCTAAAAAAAAGTGCACTGCGTTGAGTGACTGTGAGATTACTGTTAACTTTACTCAGAACTGTTTTATGGAGTGAGAAGAAGAGAGAGGACAAAGAGACAAAGAGTGACAAAAAGGAGGTGGTAAATGTAAAGCACGATTTTTTATATTTAGCTATGAAGGAAAAGGGAGGCCATGAGGGAAAAGTGGACATCTCTCTTCTCTAGTTGAATATATCCTTGGATGTTGGCTTTTTAAATACTTTTAGTACATGACATTTCAATATGGTCATTTTGGTTAAACTAGCTGGGAAGGGGTCATTAGAATATTTTCAAAAGGTCTTTGCAAGTAACATACCTAACAAGGAATCTAACCCCCTGGCTCCTCTCCTCCTCTCCTTGAACCAAGCTTATTCCTGGGTCTTATTCCAATTCCAAGTCTGTCCCCTCCTTTACTGAATTCTCAGGACATCACTGTCCATGCCATTTCACACCTTCACCCATGATGGAACTCTGGAATAAAGTGAGACCACTCCAATAAATATTAGCATAATGCCATGTATTTAATAATTTTAATAATTACTCAAAACTAATTTACTAAATTTAATTGCACAATTACACAGGTAAAAACCAAAGAATGCATTATTAATTTTCACCCATCACCTGGGAAGTATTCTCAGCTATAAGGTGGTATAGGTGTTAAGAAATAGTAAAATTGCTGAGGGTCTAATGTGAATGATAAGCTATTCATCCTAAAATTTTCACCATTTTCTTATATGTGTAGATAAGGAACACACGTTACTGATAATCGTTTATAAAGAACAAGGACACACTTACACTATATCATTTATTCCAAGGATTCATATATGTACGATCCAAATGAAAACTGAAAACCAAATGCTCAGACCAGAAATATGAGTGTCGTTCTGAATTAAAACCAGCACTAGAGGCCTCAGCCATTAAGGATCCAGGAGCTTCTCTCTAGGACCCCAGTTACCTCCAATTACTCTGTAACTATTTGTATGCTTGTATCTGCTCCTCAAATCATTCTTCTATTTATTTCCTTACCTGATGCTTAGTGTGCGTGTGCGTGTGTGTGTGTGTTAGGGGTGAGGGGGTGTTTCCTCCTTCACCTAACAGCTATGTGAACTTAATTGTAATTTCCATTCCCTCGTAAATTCCAATTGCATGTGGCTGCATCAGAGACTCTCCAGTGTCTCCTTTATGACCTTTCAACTTTTACCACTGCTGAATCTCTCCCATCATTGTCTCCACATTTGATAATTTTTATGCCAGAGTGAAGAATTTAATTGGTCTAGTTAATCATCTTTCACGAGCTCACCATGAGATGATTTCTACCATTCTGTTGACCCATTGCCTGTGGATCACGGGGCAGGATCATTATTTAGTATGGCATTTGGATGTGGAAGCTTTATTTAGAAGAATCTGTGGACTTAGCAGACAGCACAGTTAAGACTGATATCAGGGACAATACTTAATAGACACTTGATACCTTTGGTACCATAAGCCTATGGTCTGTGCTCTGTTTCTGGGCTACATATCAATGAATCAGCTGGTGAGCATTTTAGAAAGTCTAATTCTAAGGTTTCAGTCAAAACGTTCTAAATGTGGAACTTCTACAGGTTCAATTTAAGAAGCTGGTATATTTTAAAAGCTTCCCAGGTCATTCTGATTCTGCCTTTCAATCGTATATAGATTGTGTTCTTGATAAAAGAAGTATCGGAAGCTTTATCTAGCATCACTCATTTTCTGGTTTATTTCCTATTCAAAGTGTTTGCTATATTTGTTAGATACTTTATTGATTGTATATGTTACAAACTTTTTATAGGCGTGTCCATTTTCTTAGTGGTCATAAACCAGGAGATGCAAATTGATAAGCCTATAAAGGCCAAGTGTATAACTGAGAATATGGACTCCTTCTGGAAGACAGAAAATGGTGGGGCTTCAGCTCCATCTCACTGCGGCCATGATGATTCAGCTTAATTTACCTCTCTTCATACAAATATGGGATATTAATGTTGCCAGAGCTTCTATTTTCAAAAGAAGTTAAAAATCGAGATTTCATAAAAATCTAGATTTTAATAAAAATCTCCATAGCTCATAGGTTGATAATTTATTTAAAAATTTACACACACACACACACACACACGCATGCATGAACACATGCACACATGCATGCATGCACGCGTGCACACACACACACATGAACACATGCACACATGCATGCATGCACGCGTGCACACACACACACACACTTTGTAGACCAAACTTAAATAACCCTTGAAAACATGTTATTGTACCATGGTGCCATTTAGAGGCAGAATGCATATTATTTTGATTCAGAAGGTGATACCCAAAAGTCATCGTTTGTGAGAAGAAAAAGAGAGTTTATATTGCCTTTGTTGGAAGAGTAATTCGGGATGGAAAATAGTAGGAGAGAAATGAGAGGGGGAAGATGGCAATAATATCAGAATCTAAAGTTCATAAAGAAATGTAGCCAGTGGTGTTGGTGTGAAGTCAAAAGACTTTTACAAATATATACATCTTTTTGCATTTTTGTGACTTATATTTCTCTCCATCATCTCCCAAAACCTTTAATAAAGGCTCCTTTATACACAAATGATCAATGTGGATTGTACAAAGGAAAATACAGCAAAGGGGGCTAAATTCCATGTTTAGACTGAAGCATCTGGTAGACAGTGGAGATGAACTATGGGAATGGACATGTGTATGGAAATGAGAGTTGACAGTTTTCACAACTGGATTCAATTCAAAGGGAATCATGAGAACCCAAGGCCCTGGGAACAGACAGAACTTCAGGAGATACCATTGACCTTCTCAGATCCAGCATAGGGGCTAAGATCCTGTTTACTTCCCAGTGCTAAGTTTTCCTAGGTGCTGTGTTATATGGGATATAATGACAAATTTTATATGACACTGTTCCTGGCTCTCTAAACAGCTGAACTACTTTATTCAGGACAAATTTTGGTTATCCTTATTCACTCCTC
>NW_012103543.1:250905-253981 GCF_000951045.1 Mandrillus leucophaeus
CAAAGTCAAGTCAATGAAAATATTGATAACAAGTGATTTTGTACACATAAGTCAGATATTTTATGGATCTGGGAGCCACAGTTTTTTTTTTTTTTCAGGTAGGAAATAAGTAGTATTTCTAAAGACCCTCAGTCCTAAAAATCTCTGCATCTCTGTCACTTAATGTAAAAATGGCACATAACAGGTACCCAATAAATGCTTCTGGGAAATTGAACAAATTAATTGCAAAGTTCATAATGATGCAGACCCTGGTTTAGTGAGTTTAATAGACTGTAGAAATGTATTTGAACATCAGATCTGTACATCTATGATATTTTAGCTGGTAGAGCTGAGTAAACATCACACAGTAACAATCTCTCATGCATATTTGAGTCATTTGGATAATATAAAAATACCAGTGCCTACCTCAAACCTCAGAGATTCTGATTCAATTGTTCTAGGACAGAAGGTGGGCATCAGTACGCTTAAAAGCTACCCAAATTATGGTACTGTGCATACCACTGGAATTTGACTACTCTTATATACACACATATATATATAATTGGAATTTAAGTGTGCTAACTGGAGTTCTGGTCCATCCAATTCTGACTCCCAGCATCTAATTTGAAAAGTCTCCTGAAATCGTCTATTCCTTCTGGTCACTGTATTCAGATATGGTAAGAATTTCAATTGTGAACTTTCCATAGTTATGGAATTTAGATTCATAAATATTTTAAAGAAATTTGCAGTTTCTGTCACTGACTTCCCAGGATGGTCAGTGAAGCTTCTCTTCTCAAGCAGACCTCCTTACCTCGGTTTGATCTTCTCAGATATTACACTTTGACATAAACTTAGAAGGAAATCCATGAACACTATGAACTAAGGATCTATTCAAGTTAATGCCTTTCAGAAATGGAAAGTTTCATAATATATTTTGGGAATCCACACCAATTTACAAAAATAACTTTACCTATAAGCCAAATAGAAAAAGAAAAAAAAAATACAGAAGTAAGTTGTTATTTCTTACAACTAATACAAATTCTTTATGACACAATATCAGGTTGGCTCAATAATTATTTTCTCAATGAATAAAAAGGCAAATCAAGGAAACAATTTTTAAAGTACAAACTACAGTGAATCATATGGAATGTCATTTTGTAGAACAAAAAATATTGTCTCAGTAATTACATATGGTTCAATCTAGTACATCCAAAAACCTCAAAAGACTTTCTGTTCTTCTTTTGCTTCAAAAGAGCCTCAAAATGCATGTCAAAGTTTTTCCTTTCTAGATGCTCCATCTATCTCAATAGACAAAGTGCCTCATAAAGCCAGAATGACTTATAAAGATTACAGACTGTTCATATCAAGTAATGAAGAATTCCAAATGTTTTCTCATTCTAAATTTCTCTTCATTGTAATTTTTTTATTAATAACATATCCAGTTGAATATCTTATATAACATTTGAGAAGCAATAAATTATAATGCCTTACACTTATATTCTGCTTTCCCAGAGGAGTTCATCTCATAGATATTGTCTTATTAATATTCAGAATTGTTCTGAAATGTAGGTAGAGATGATTATGTTGAACAATGATGGAACTGCAAAGAGGAAAGGTGCACTCCCTTTGCTCTCCATTTGATCTTGACTTGAAAAAGATGGTAGAAAGTAAAGCTAATAGCTGAAATTGAAGCTGATAGGATAGAGAGTTTAATAGGCTTCTTTCCAATATTAATGTAAGAACCATGAGTCAGGGACCATATCTTGCTCTGTCATATCCCTAGATTTTAAGAAGAGTGTGTTTTACATACAAATGGTTCATTAAATATTTTTTGAATGAATTTTTGGGACATGCATTGTTACACTTAATGTCGCACATATGCTCTCGTCCTATTTAAATTATTTTACCACAATTGTAGAAAAATAGATCTTCCTAAACAACTCAAATCCATTTTTTCCTAAACTTACAATTTTGCATATTGAAAATATTGCATGTCGTTATTAAAATATTTTCATTTTTGTTTTTTCACAGATGACTAAACTGAGGTTCAGGAAGGAAAGCTGAGGTAATTAGCCCAAAACCTCTGATAAAGTAATTGGCAGGATCTGGACTCAGTCCCTGGTTGTTATAGATTCTAAGTCCTAGTTATTTTCCCTGTAGTAGACTGCTTTCCCATTTGATTATTATAAAAATTTTTTATCTCTTAAAATATGATATTTTAATGCAAATTCATTTTATTGAATAGTTTTGTTCAATTGAGTTGTCATTTATATATCATCATTGCAGCAGTCTTATATTAGAACTCTTACTAATAGTGGATGTAGAGAAGAAAGGGACAGAAAATGAATAGATAACACATTTTAGGAAACATTTGTTGGTAAAGGCAATTCTCTGGAACTTTGTAGAAATGTGTATAGAGCCCAAAAATAAGGAAAGATAGTACCTATAGTTTCGGTAATTATAATCATTCTTCAATCCTATCCCATATAGCGAATTCACATGACTGAAAGAAGAAAAATGGTTTAAAGAAATGAGACTTAGATTTTGAATGATAAACAGACCTGAGAATTTCTCCAACTGGGTGAAATCATAAACAAATGACTGGGAATGGTGAGGAAGTGCCTCTCAATTCTACATAGCAGTGTTAGAAAGACATCCAAAATGATGGTAAATTGTTTCGTCTTCACATTCTAATAGACACAGTTTCTGTGAAGAAACATAAAACATTTTTTTCCTCCTGTAAAACACTGTGTCTAGTAATTAATATGTATAATCCACTGTAATTTGAATAAGGAGAAAATTCGTAGGAGCAGGCTGATGAATCTTAGCAGACATTCTTTTATTCCGTAACTATGTCTAATATAACACTTAAAAAGCTGTAATCACATTTAAAAAATAGTATCTTCTACTGCTCAGTAGAAATGTGGCAGAACATATGTAAACAGAAAAAGTAAATATGAGCGTAACTGATTTAGAAGATAAAACATAAAAACAAGGGCTTTCAAAGTCAAGTCAATGAAAATATTGATAACAAGTGATTTTGTACACATAAGTCAGATATTTTATGGATCTGGGAGCCACAGTTTTTTTTTTTTTT
>NW_012103543.1:254926-256340 GCF_000951045.1 Mandrillus leucophaeus
TGCTAAGTTTTCCTAGGTGCTGTGTTATATGGGATATAATGACAAATTTTATATGACACTGTTCCTGGCTCTCTAAACAGCTGAACTACTTTATTCAGGACAAATTTTGGTTATCCTTATTCACTCCTCTTTAAATATGGTACCAAGAACTAAATGTGCCCAATATTGACTAAAATTTGAAAGATGCTGTAGAGTATAGACAGGGAAGGCTTTCCCCTTACACAAAATGCTGTAAAATGGCAAAAACAACAACAGAGAAAACAGAAAATAGCAAAAGATTTCTCTATTGTGATAACCCAGGGCTTTAGTTCGTATGATAATCTTAGGTTAACGATCATGTAAAACAGGTAAAGGGAAAAGCAATGAAAAGATAGTGATCTTACTAAGAGGTAGTAGATTAAGAAAGATGCAGATAATTTTTTATTCCTTTTTATGAGATTTTGAGTAGTGGTTGAATAAGAGAGATGTCCATTTTTGATGTCCAAGTACTCATTATGGCAAATGCTGTGAAATCCGGTTATAAAATGTGATAGACAGTAATAAGCAACAGGTTTGATACTAATATACAAGAATATGAATATCTGAATTTGCTATTTGCAGTCTGTCAACTGTAGGAAAATTCTTCCTTTCAGTCATGATTGTCCTCTCTATAAAATAGTGATATGTGGTCCTATCTCCTATGGCTATTATGAAGATAAAGAACATGAAGTAATTTCTTTAAAAGTTAATTTTGAGAATTTAGTTCCAGTTGTCATAAAAATGTCCTTATTCTTCAACTATGAGCTAAAATTTCTAGAAAACTCTTTTTTTACCTCTTATTTTCTCTGTGAGGTATCTCAGAAGAATCAAAGATCATGTCCTCATTCTTGGCAGCAGTCTCAACAGAAGACCATAACCTCTTGCTAATTAGCCAAACCACTTTCTGGACTACTTATTACATGTTCCTGGTATATCATTGTTTATATATATATATACACACACACACATATATATATACACACATATATATATACACACATATATATATAATTGGAATTTAAGTGTGCTAACTGGAGTTCTGGTCCATCCAATTCTGACTCCCAGCATCTAATTTGAAAAGTCTCCTGAAATCGTCTATTCCTTCTGGTCACTGTATTCAGATATGGTAAGAATTTCAATTGTGAACTTTCCATAGTTATGGAATTTAGATTCATAAATATTTTAAAGAAATTTGCAGTTTCTGTCACTGACTTCCCAGGATGGTCAGTGAAGCTTCTCTTCTCAAGCAGACCTCCTTACCTCGGTTTGATCTTCTCAGATATTACACTTTGACATAAACTTAGAAGGAAATCCATGAACACTATGAACTAAGGATCTATTCAAGTTAATGCCTTTCAGAAATGGAAAGTTTCATAATATATTTTGGGAATCCACA
>NW_012103543.1:258650-259910 GCF_000951045.1 Mandrillus leucophaeus
TTCTAGGACAGAAGGTGGGCATCAGTACGCTTAAAAGCTACCCAAATTATGGTACTGTGCATACCACTGGAATTTGACTACTGGAATTAGACCAAATTGCTTATGCTACCTATTTACTGATCATAAATGTCACCTACAAGCAGTTGATAGTCATCATTGGGTATCTATTTCCAGCAGAAACCTAAGGAGACTAAATATTTTAGTCATATTGACTCTACAAGGATGTGCATAATTTTAAGGCAGGCTTAATAAAGATTCATCATCTGAGTCTGCTAATTTTTTAGCAAATATATATTGAGTGCCTGGTATGTGTAGGCAGTGTCCTGGCACTGGGAACACAGTAAAGAGAGAGTTAGTCAAAGTCCCTACAATAATGAAAGAGAGACTATTCCACCTCATACCAAAGTATTCAAGTGTGATTGAAGGGACTACTACCCTCCCCACCACCTCACCACCACCCCAAAAAAGAAAGCAGTAGACAATGGGAATATATAACAGGAACAGCCCCTAGATATAACAGCCCCTAGATTAGGGGCTCAGGATAGGTCCTGAAGGAAGACCTGAAATTGGAGGGACCAGTGGAGAGGGCATTCTTAGCCAAAGGGAGTATGTATTAAAAAGACATAGCAAAGAGTTTTTGAGGTTGAGGGACTGTAGGTCATTGTGGTTGAACCACAAAGAGTGAGGGCACACAGCTTTTAGCTGAAGCTGGTGAGGTATGTTAGTCAGATCATGAGAATGGAGAGCTATTGTATTTAAGAGATTTAACTTCCTGAACAGTTGCCAATTCTGTCCAATTTTCCAGTTCACACTATTTTACTCTCTCTACCCCTGTCACTAACCTAATCAAAGCCACTCTATATCTCTCTCCTAATTTCTCCTATTTATTCTCTTACTGAAACCAGCATAATCCTTTGGAAATAAACAAAAATGTTATAATTTCATGCTACTGCTTGAAGTCTTACAATAATTTCTTACTGACAAGGAAAATATTTAGAGCTTATTATGGACTTTGGTCATCTGACCTCTCTCTCTCTCGCTCGCTCAGATCGTCATGTCATCACTTGCCACTCTTCCACCTTGCTGCAGCCATATTGAATTTCTTTGAATTGTTCTGATTTGCCAGACTTTCTCACACAGGTTTTCTCCTCTGCCTGCTTGTCATATGTGATTTAACTTGATTATCTGAAAACTTACTGTGTAGGTTTTTTCTTTTTTTTTTTTTTTTTTTTTTTTTTTTCAGGTAGGAAATAAGTAGTA
>NW_012103543.1:259960-293856 GCF_000951045.1 Mandrillus leucophaeus
TTTTGGTCCCAGCCGGACTATAAACCAACATGTATCCTAAACCCCTAGCATAGAACTGGTCCATATTTATTGAATTGATCTATAAGAGAAAGAATAATTGCACTTGAGATCTTCCACTAAAAATTCCTGGGCTGGTCAAATGAATAAGCTTTTCTTCAATATTTTTAATGGAAAATTAAAGTTTTTAATAGCACATGGCATATTTATTCCACATGTAGCAATAATTTTTTAAAAAATTAAAAATGGCTTGTGATAGGCTTGTGTTTAACAACTGATGGTCTCTTTCTGAGCTTCAGAGGAGATCAGAAACTGATGGGGTAAAGAGCAGACACCACTCACACACTATGTGGGCATTGAAGTAGTCATTTACCACTTGCAACACTAAGCCACTTCCACAACTCGCTCTGACAAATCTTACCACAAAACCACATGCTCCTCCAATTGCTTGACAGAAGTTCAACTTGAAAAGGTTTCCTTCAGTGTAGATTTTCTTTGTTTCCAGTTAGTGATAGAAGTAAAGCCTGTCACAACCTGTGTGGTTCTGTACTCAAGATACTTTGTGACCCAAACAAAGGCCTAGGAGAGGCATAGAAAATGAAAATGGAACAGATCAATCAGTATCCAGAACATAGGACAACCCACATGGCCATTCCCTGTAACACATGTTCAGCTATTCTTGAAGAACCCAGATGACATGCTAAGTAGTTTCTTTTCCAAGGCGAATGATCTGGTAGGTGAAGCAAGACAATAATATTTGTTAAGTAGTAGCAACGCTCAGAATTTTAGCTGTGAGGTGATCTCATGTTTTGAGGTGGTTAGTCTGGAAGAAGATCAGAGCACATTTCTGGGAGCTGCTTAGCGTGGAAAGAGATGAGACAGCAAAGACAATCTACTCTTTGAAAGGTGTCTGGCTCAAATAACGCAGTGTTCAAAGCAATGCGTCATTTCCACAGGGACGAGGTTGCTTGAATATGGTTGTGAATCAGGGGAAATGTAGTCATAATATGTAAGCCTGGTCAGAGAGAGTAGTTTCAGGTGAACTTCGAGTTCCATTGGCTGACGGGGAGAGGGGGGGTGGGGGTCCTGCATTCCCCACAGGTGTAACTAATGTGCTAAGGGCTGAAAACTCCTGTCCACCTCAGGTAATAGAGATGAGGCTGCAATCAACTACCAGACTAGCTGAGAACTGTGGCTTAGAACCTGGTTAAGCCAAAGCATATTGCCTGAAAGGACTTCAGTGCTGTTACGGCCATCATGGAAAGAATTGTGCATAGAGTTGCCTTCATCAATTGTTCTCATCTGCTCCTCATTTCTTTCTCAGCTGGGCCCTGGGTTTACTATGATTTTTCTACCTGCTGCATGGTTCTGGTGGCCCTGGTGCTTTATCCTGAGTCAGTCCTCTACTATAGCATGTCCCGCTTCGTATTCATCCTTCTCCCAATTGAAATATTTACATCCCACATAGACCTCTTTGCCATAGTTTTAAAGCAATGTCACTGAAAAATGAAGCTCCTCTAGCAAGGAACAGGGAGTTAGAAATGTTTGGGGAAAGGAAAAAGGAAGGAAAAGCTTAAGACCACAGTTTCTGGAACAAGATTGGTTGGGCACATATCCTTACTAACTGTAGGGTCATGTTAGCTTTCATCTGGCCTCAACTTTCTCATCTGTAAAATGGGTGCAATAATAAGAGCACTTACCTTGTTGGGTTGTTGTAAAGAGTGAGAAAATACAGGCAACATGCTGGGAACAGTGCTCAGTACAAAATAGCTTTCAATAAATCTTATCTATTAATTATTGTTTTCTGACATTCCTCAAATCATCATGGCATTTTAATAGTATCTATTCATCCAATGTGGGATAGGAGATCAGACCTCAAAGAAATAAATACATACAGAATACTCCAAACTATGTAACTTTATCTTTGAACTGCCTATCATGTGACAAATAGTTAAAACTTCTGAAATACTGAATGGTCCACCACCTATAAATGGATTTCTTACAGGATACTCTTGTACTATTTAGAGCTAAGCCTCCAAAAATGACCTGAAGATAATAGCAATTATTGCTAAAGCTTAACTGAATTCATCTTGTCTCCCATCTTCCATGTGACTTTATAGTAGTTCAAAATTGATCTGTTTTAAAAATAACTATTGTATAATTTAGTTTTCTTAATTGGAGTAGCATTTCTTTCTCTTTACTCCCCTGCTTTACATTAACTCTTCTTCTCTTCCCTGCCTTGCACTAACTCCTCTTCATACATGAAAGCATTCTATATATGTATGATGAATGCATAATAGGTAACTAAGATATGCATGGTAAAAGGTAAATGGTTTCTCTAATTAGGCTTAAATAAGACTGAATAATCAATGAAGATGGATAAAATAATCCTAACATTTTAATTATTCTATTTTTACCAAGTTGCATACATAGTGAGTTCTAAAATCATAATTCTGAAGTAAATCACATTTTGAAAACTACAGCTTTATTTTTGTGGAATCAAATATTGCTTTCACCATTTACTGAATGATCTTGGGCAAATCACTTAAGTTCTTTGGATCTCAGTTACATCATAAGTTACATGAGGATAATAAGATTACTTCCCTTGGGGTTATTTTGAAGTTTCCAAGATCCCTCCTGTTATTAATGTCTAGCTTTTTGCCATTGTTATTGGAAAAGATATATGATATTACTTTGACTTTCTTAAATGTATTAAAACTTGTTTGGGGGCCTCACATATGATCTATTCTGGAGAATGTTTCATGTACACTTAATAAGAATGAATATTTAATTGTTGTTTGGTGGATATTATAGAGCAGTTTTCAAAAGTAATTTATCTTAATAAAATGCTTAGAACAGTATCTCACATAGAGCAAGAGCTATGTAAATGTGTGTTGGCTATTTAAAAATACAATTATCACATAGCAACGGTAAATTCCAGTAAGGTATGCCTTTTATGGTACAATAAGACAGGCTGACGCAATTGTCAATTTAAGTCTTCTAAGCTCTCAAGCTCAGAGCGCCAGAGGATGGCTGGGTGTTTGTGTATGTGTGCCTATCTTGGCTCTATCTTTAATTCAGCAACTTTAGTTCACACTTTATTTAGCTAAATAAAAAATGTTTACACTTCCTTTAAGGCTGTTGGTCTTCCAGTCCTCTGGCAGCAGATACAAAAAAATAACATCCTGCTTTGCATGGCCAAAGGTTGCACAGCTTCAAGAAAGTTGTGCTAAGTGTGTTTGAGGAAATACATGATAGGCTACTCTTGCAAAGACTGCATGATGTTCGAGAGGAGTTTAGTCTTTACCTTTAGATTTCTATGCAGTTAGCTATTATCCTGAAACATTCCTGAACTCCCAGAGTGTAGCAAGCAGCTTCAGGAACTGGCAAAGTTTATAAGCCCCAACTGAATGTTTTCACTCCCTTGATCTCCAATTCCAAGGGATACATGTGGAGATTGGTGACAAGTAGAATAATTTGAGTCTCTATTTGAAGTGGAAGCCTCATTGGCTGTTTTAACCTATGTATAGATTATAATTTCACAGACAGAGTATCTAATAGGGTTGTACACAAACTAAAGACTCAATACGTGTCTTATCCCAATATCTTCCCATTTTGTAGTTGTATAACAATAAGGACAGTACTACTTTTAGTGTATGCATTAGGAACATAGAAGTAATAAAATTCCTTCTCTGACCAAGCCCCAATTCTTCTCAAAATTTTTGAGAAGGAGAGAGGGAAAAAGGGCAATTAGTTCTCTTAACAATAATTGTGTATTAAAACCATCCCCAAACACAATGTCTTATGACAGCTATTTATTTCTCAGACACAGGCTACAGGTCTTTATGGTTGGGCTGATCTTGGCTAGACTTGGTGTGATTTGGCTTCAAGGGTATGTTTGGTTCAGCTGTGTTCCACATGTCTCTGCTCCTCTTTGGACCAAAAGTAGATATATACTTAAGACATGTTTTTCTCCTACCAAAATGCAAAAGGGTAAGAATACAAGCCCAACAATGCAAGCATGTCTCGAGGCTCCTACACATTCATCTAATATCTAATTTGTCAAAACAAATCATTCTGCTCACCATGAGACCATGGAAATAAGTTAGGGGTGGGAAAAGAGTGGTAGTGATAAGTAATGAGTGAATACATGCTGAAAATGAATTTGAATAACTAGATGAACAAACCCATGGATAACTGAGTTTCCAAAATAGAAGTACTAAGATGATTGTTTCCAGGGACTTGATATTGGTTCAATTTGCCTTTAAGAAGTATAGATACATATACTTAGGGTTGTTTTGTTTAGGCAGAAAAGGGGAGTATCATCTCTCCATAAGGTCCTTGGCCCATATTCTCCTCACCTCTCTATAAACACTAAGTGCCAGAAAAGTATCCTTGGTTCATGCCTCAAGCCATATACATATAAAGGGAACAGTTTCTTCTCTTCTCTGAATAATTTCTGACTTTTTCCTTTCAATCCTCTTACTGTGAAACTATAATCCATATGATTATCAAAAATCACAAAGTTGCCAATGTAAAGCAAAAGATTTCTTGAAATCTGTGAACTCAAAAAAAGTTTAATTAATTATTACTGTATGGACTGTAAACTGTGGTAGTAGAGATTCAAGAATGAACAATACAGTAACGCCCCCTTCTCGTATGGAAAGTAAGTATAGTTGGGAATATAAACAGACTATTGTACAGTACCACATGGAAACTGCTGTGATAAGATGAGCGGAGCGTAATAGATAATAGAAGAGAAGCTCCGCATCAAAGGAAGGAAGCTGAGGTTCTGCCTCTACGAAGTGAGAGAAAGAGTGGGATATATATGTGTGTGTGCATATCTGAGGCACTGCTGATACTGAGAAAACAGTTGTAAGGATAGGCCATGGTTCTGCAAGAGTGAAAGGCTTAAAATGATATTATGGAGGAAGTTCAGATACTAGTAACGGTAAGGTCTAGGGTATTACCTTGAGAGTGAGTGTCTGAGGAAAGGCAGAGGCCAAGGAATAAAGAGACCAGGGAATCAGAAAGATCATCTAAGACTCTGCAGATATCAAATTCCTTAGAAATAATGTTAGGAGTATTGCTGGAGAAAATATCAGTAAACTTAGAAATTAAACCTTTAAGCAATGAGAGAGTGACCCAGCACATCTGTAAAGGGCTGCAAGTTGGAGGAGGAGTGGGTGGGATTGTCTGATGATTTGAAACTGAAAGCTGGGTGTTTTCTTGGAGGAAAATGAGGTAGTAGTTGAGGAAGGAAAACATGTACACAACCTTCATACTCAATAAGAGGAGAAGAGTGGGAGCAAAATCAGGCACCAACTGAGAGGGCTGAAGAGAAGAAAGTACCTGCAGGCAAGAGTTATAAAGGGAAGTTTTTTATAACAATAAGGTAAGGGGAATATTCAAAGAAGAAGTTGAGGATAGATCTATGGGGAGATGCACGAAGACTGGCTATGAGTCAAAGAGGGCAGGGTGGAAGAGTGTTAGGCATCAGGAAGGGATAGAAATAGGAGCAGACACACAAAGATGTGTGGAATAGAAGACAAGGAATTAGAAACTGGGTTTATCATGGTAACTGACATAAACATCAATAAAGACCATGAGTAGATTGATCCTCATGGTCTCAAGACATAAAGTTGTGTTGAGACTATCAGGTGTGAGGGTAATGCAGGGTTACAGGTCTTTCCAGGAGCACTCAGTGTTCTGGGCAACTTATAGACTCCATTATGTGGAAGGCCAGGAAGAGGAGGAGAGGTTGGGAGCCCATTAATGGAAATTAAGCATAAGAAAAGTAGAGAGAACCCACCATATTCTAAAAGAAAGCTGACTCAACTCTTTTCTGTTTAAAGACAGCAACTCAAATATCTTCTTCCTGATGAATCCAGGAGTCACAGAACCTGTTTGTCTCTTTTTAATTTTTCAACACTTTCAGTTTAGTGTGTTGGTTTATGCATACCTATGTTAACATAATCTACTCCATTACATGAATGTAATACAACACCTTGGTTGAGAGTCAAATACCTTGAGTTCAAAGTCTAGCCCTTTCAGTAACCAGAAATGTATTTAACTTCTTATGTCTCAGATTTCATACAAGTAAAAGTGAGATAATAATAGTACATAGCACATAGGACTGTTGGGAGAACCTATTAGTTAATTATATAAATATATACAATATCATAAGAGTTCTCAGACATTTTAATAGCCTAAAATACATTGTATATTTTCAAAAAGGAGGTGTATGATCTGAAAAATGAGATTTGTATTAACACAAAAATGCATTTGAATTATTACTAGTGATGTAATATTGGTCAAGTTACTTAATCTCTTAAAAAAATAGTTACATATGGCCGGGCCCGGTGGCTCACGCCTGTAATTCCAGCACTTTAGGAGGCCAATGCGGGCAGATCACGAGGTCAGAAGATCGAGACCATCCTGGCTAACACGGTGAAACCTCGTCTCTACTAAATACACAAAAAATTAGCCAGGCGAGGTGGCGGGCACCTGTAGTCCCAGCTACTCAGGAGGCTGAGGCAGGAGAATGGCGTGAACCCGGGAGGCGGAGCTTGCAGTGAGCTGAGATCGTGCCACTGCACTCCGGCCTGGGCGACAGAGTGAGACTCCATCTCAAAAAAAAAAAAAAAAAAAAAAAAAAAAAAAAAAACCAGTTACATATATAAAATCTATTTTACAGAACTGATAGGAATAGAAGGGCCTAGAACAAAAGGCCAGATCTTCTTGTTTCACTTGTGAGCTGGCTTATTAGGAAATCTGTTACTTGATGATGGGTATTCTAACATATAAAACATATGTTTTAATTATTAAATAGCATAATATAATTTATTAATAAGTCTTATGACAGCTTACACAGACCCTCAGTGAGAGCACATGTGGCAATGGTGGTGTGTAAAACTAGTGACTAACCATTGCCTTAAATATTATTATCACAAATGCATTGATGGCTCAAATCATTCTTGTCTAAATTAGATGGAGTATAAATCATATCATTTCCTCTTTGGGGTCTTGCTTCAATGAAAAGAAAAAAAAAATCTCTCTACTGTGAAACTCCGTCTTTTTCATACTCTCTGATCCTTCCACCTAAATAGAAAATCCCATAATAAGGGAATACGTTTTTTTAATGGAAGTGAATTCACCTTGTATCTGGATTAAATCCTTGTGAACTCTGGGATGAACAAGAGCTTTATTTCTCCCACCAGAGAATTAAGTCCCCAAATTATCCATCAGTCTGTTTGCCTTACAGCCTCCCCTCCACCTCCTCTAACTGTCTCTGTGCCCCAAGCAGTGGCTCTGTTCTGCATTGCTTGAGTGCTTATGATGCCAACACTATGGAAATGTTTTCATATTTAGGAATCAAGTGTTAAGGCTTTGAAGGCTCAAGAGTCTGGGAGATGTTTATGAGGCGCTATTTGACAGAACAATCAGCAATGGCCCCTAGTGCAGTGGAACTGTAGAAGTCTGTCCTTGTTTTAGGACTGAAACTTCACCAACACTATACGTTTGAAGAAGACTGGGACCTCTCTGAGCACTAGTCTGTGAGGTAACAGAAATAACTGTCATGAAAAAAAAATTGCTAAAAAATAACTCAAAGCTATTCTGAAGAAACAGTTTGACTCTCTCAATAAAATAATCCTGAGAGGATTAGAGGTGAATCCTTTAAGGCCACAGATGTTTCTCACTATTATTATGACTCTGTAATTCAACTATCGTACTCGCAACTACACAAAGATGATTTGTAATATGGATAATATATATCTTTAATGCTGAATAATCACATTTATTATCAGGTAATACATAATGTTATTTATGCTTCATATTTTAAAATGGCATGTAAAGTAATGAGTAAAAGAATTCATCAGAAGTGTTGACAAGATTTTTAATTCCTCGATTTCCTTTGACATTTTTCTTAAATACAATAAGTAAGCCATGTAACCCCTATGTAAAACACATCTCAGTTTATGTTTATTCTGCTTTTTTATTGCACATTTGAAAATTAATAATTCAATGTTCTAATATTAGCTGTCATCATAGCTGTGATAAAATTAATAATTCATCAAAATGATATCAAACAAATGGTGCCTTTTTTTGTTCTGGATGAGAAATAGTCCTCTCAGTTTTGAGAAACTACAATTGGTGAATTTATTTCTTTTATTTTGGGTCAACTAATATTTAATCATTTAAGCTATAATTTTAGTGCTTTCATTTCAAATATAAAAATCTACATACATTACAATTGATGCTAAGAAAACAACCTGCTTTTTGTTACAGTAGATTGTTCCTATCCTTGCTCATTTCTTGGCAGATAAGCCTTCTTCAGAAAAAACAAGAAAAGTCATGTTTTGGAAAAGTTAAATATAAGTGAAATGATGCCTTTCGTTCTGGCTGATGTTGTACTTGCATCTTTTCTAGGCTAGAATTCACTGTAAATATGTCATTGGAGGGATGGGTGCAATAGTCAGAGATGCGGAATATTTTTTTTTCTGAATAATATATTTCCTTGAATTCATTCAAATATATTTTAAGTTAAAATAATGTGTTCGTAAAGTTAAATGTTTATTTTCAGTTTAAAAAATGTGAGCTTAAAACACCTGCTTTCAAAAGTCTTTATATTTTCCTTCATTCTTTGACAGAATCTTTGTATCTTTAATTATAGATAATGTTTTTGGGGTCCCAGGATTAGGAGTGGGAGTTATAATAAACCAATTTATTTAAATCCTTCCTGTTTCATTCCCATAATTTTTTTCTTGGATTAGTTAGCAGGAGATGATGGTAGTATAGAGCAAAGCATTGCCGCCTGTATTAAGGCCCAAGTTCTCATCTTCACTCAGCCTGAGTTTATGAACAACCTGTATAAAATAGGGGATTTGTAATGTACCAATGTATTCAAGGTCCCACCAAAACATTACATTTGTAATGTATCAATGTATTCAAGGTCCCACCAAAACATTCTATATTATAAATCTGGCAAATATTCCTGAATCATAAGTCTAACATATTCAGGTATGGTAAGAAGTAAAAGTGTGTGTTGTGGGTAAGTATGAAGTGTTACAATCTGCCTCTTCATTCTGAGTTCACTTATTTTTATTTTTATTTTTATGTTTGTGTTGAGAGAAAGGGTCTTACTCTTTCACCCAGGCCTGAGTGCAGTAGTGTGATCATAGCTCACTGTAACTTCAAACTTCCAGGCTCAAGGGATCCTCCCACATAGTTAGGACTACATGTGCACACCATTATGCCCGGCTAATTTTCTCTTTTTAAGACAAGGTCTCACTATGTTGTCCAGTGATCTTGAACACCTGACCTCAAGCAATCCTCTTGCCTTGGCCTCCCAAAGAAATGGAATTATAAGCATGAGCTACCATGTCTGGCCGTGCATACTCTTTTTTTGGTTTATCGTTTTAACTCCAGCTTCCCCAATATCAGTGTACACTAGTACCACCTGAGGTGCTTGTTCAAATGCAAAGTCCCATTCCAATGTTAGAGATTCTGATTCAGTGAGACTAGTGTTGAGTCCCAAATTCACATTTTCAGATAAGCACCTAGACAATGTTAACACAAGTGGTCCACACAGCCTTATTATCTGTCCTGGCTTGACTAGATAGTCCCAGCATTGCCTCTAATACCAATAGTAAATATTCTATTAGTAAGAGTGCCCCCTTTAACTCTTGAAACTGTTTTAGTTTAGATGATAAATAATAGACCACACTTTGAAGAACACATAATCTTTGCCTCTCAGTGAAGCATAAAGCCAGAGTTTGAAAGAAGTGTTTTGATGTGTGTACTAGAACTGGTTGTCAGGTTAACAATAAACGTCTGCAACATGAAATGGTTGTCTTCTTCTTCTCCTCCCCTCCCTACAGTGATATAAGTGTCAAGTTTGCTGCATTCTTTTTTTTTTTAAATGTATTCAAACCCTATTAGTTTGCATTTGGATTATTCAAGTAAGTGTTATTCAAGTCAGATTATTCAAGTAACTTCAAAGTTCTTAGCATTCACACTAAAATATAGAGTTTTTCACTGAACCTGTAAACCTATAGAAATTTGTTTACTGCAAAGTGAATCAGCTATGTGCAAAAGACTCTGATAAGTCTGTCAATGGGAACAAAATAAAAAAGGACATATTAAAAGCAGAGAATTTGTAGCCTTGTATCTTTCCCTCCCACTTTTCGCAAATTAAGTAGGTATCTTCCTAGCAAAGAGAAGCAGTCCTAAACGTTTTCCCTTCTCATTGAATAGAAGGTTTTATTTCAATAACTCATTTATCACACGTTTTTGAGGATTCTATTTCATCAACCATTGAGTCCTCACTACACAGAAGGTATATGTTGGGCCCTGAAGAAACAAAGAGAAGAAAACATGGTCTATTTCCTTAAGAAGACCATAATTTAGTATAAGACACAGACAGATAAACATTTCTTTAAATTGTAATGCACATTATAATACAGTAATATGCAAAATGCTATGAGAACACACAACAAGATGGTTAACTCATTTAATTTTCGTTCTAACAAATGAAGTAGTGTCTTTTTTCATAAATATCTAGGTGATGAAACATCTTATCAAAGAACCCATTAACAACCAATTGCAGTTGAAGACTGTAGTGATATATTATAAAAATGTTTCATTCAACCCACATTTGTTGAATGAGGACCTACTATGTGCAAACTACTTTTCTTGGCAATGAAGAGAATAGAAAGATCACATAAATTATGCTTCCTGCCTTGAGAAACCTAGAGATATGGTATATAATATAGAAGGTAGAAAGTGGCATATGTATAAAGAACAGTTTTTACATATGATGTAAGATTTGAGACAAATGCAATTTTCCTATTGGCTAGGAAAAGATAAGTTGACAATCTATAATATTGGTGATCATATTCTAGCCTAAACTTTTAAAATAAAAGCCTATAGATTTGTCTGCATATATTTTTATGTGACTATCAATTTTCTGTTCAAAGTATTTTCTCTTAGAAGTGTTTTGACAAAGAACGTGTTCATCTCTTCTCTGTCTTCTTGGGTTGTTTGTGAATTTGGCAGTCTGGAATATAGGAACCCCCTATTCAGGAATACATTTTACTTAGGATTTCAGAAATCTCCTCAGGTGTGACCACAGTTTCTATCTCTAGGTTTCAAGCATGTATTTTGCAATATGCCAAATTTCTATTTACCTACACAATGCTTTCTAAACACTATTCAGTGTCAGGTGTGTTGTTTCATCTCACATTCGATGAAACAAAAATGTGGGTAACACAGACCACAGATTTTATGGATTTTTCTTGTATATTTCCCTATCCATAGCTGGCCTTCATAGCTGGACCCATCAAGGCCTTCATAGATGGCCTTAATGTATTTCCCTACCCATAGCTGGCCTTCTTATATATTTCCCTACCCATAGCTGACCAACTTTCAATGATCTGGAACTGATTTGAGGGATGAAGGAGTCTCAAGAATCTGAAATTAGGAACTATGGGAAAACAATTTTTTTCCTTAATAAAATATTTGGATGTCTATAGTATGTCAGGTACCTTTTTGCACATGAGAGCTTTAAAGATGAATAACACACATGTAAGCCAAGTAATTACAGTTCATTCTCAGGAACTACATTTCCAGTGACATTGGATTGAAAATTGAGCAAGATTCCAATTCAGCATCAAATATTTCTCATTTGTTTCTCTCCCTTTTGAGGCAGATAAATAAAAGCTAAAAGGAGGAAAGAATCTTAATATGGAATAATGCAATACGATTGAAAAGCATTTGTCTTTTGAAGACAGGGACAATGTATGTGCATATGTATATTACATAGCCTATGTTCTTAGCAATATTATTTAAAAATATCTTCCTTTATACCCTTAGGGTAAATACTATCCAAAAATATTTGAAACTGATACATTAAATTTGCTAGGGAAATTTGAAAATTATAAACTTTTTAATCAGATTTTTCCTCCTCCCATCAACCATATGCATTCATTGAGCTTTACTTTTTGTTAGTATCAACATTTATTGATTCACAAGATAAATATTGACATGACCTTGCCTTCACCTCGGATTATATCTACTTCTTAATTCAATAAATCTAGAAACTGATCTGACAGCAGTCAATATTAGTTTAAAATTCTTAAAATAGCAGTTTTGCTGTAAGGTAATAATTCAGTATTTTATAGTTTCTGCCTCAAAGAAATAAAAAGGCAATGCAACTTGTCAGTTTGCTAGATAAAACTATTTCTGTGCCATTTTGATTCAAATATACGGATTCCACTCATGCCAAAGAACATCGCTACTTTAATGCCTATATATCTTCTAATCTCTGACCCAAAGTACTTGAAATACTTTATTCCATTTGCTGGTGGCAATTGAACACCAGTTTCTTCCTTTGATTTTAATTATAATTAAGCTACATAATTATGTTCTAAATGACTGATGCTTTCTGTTGGGCTTAGTTCCCCTTGGACTGAATTTTACCTGGAGATATAATAAATACAGTCAACAACTATACTGGACTTGAGAAGTTAAAGGCAATAATACATTTGTTACTTCACTTATTAGCTTGTTTTTATCTTTTCAAAGTCTAGTAGATATAAAACCATAGGTCAAAATTGCATATATTTGTACTATGGATAAAGGAGGTAGGCTTAGGGGCCTAGTCATAACCAATGCAATATGCTCTACAATTTATTACTTTTTTAAGGCCACAGCACTCATTTTTTACTTATACTATTTCCCAGTGCTTTCGGGGATAGATGACATACTAATACTTCAGAGCTCCATAATAAAATTTTGCAAAATGCTTTTTTAAAAACTTAGATTTTCTATGTAAGTAACAAATAAAAATTGTGTTTTGAAAATGAGTTTTGAAAATAACTGATATGCAGTTATGGTCTAAAGAAATTGATTTTAATGTTAATATGAAAGTGTATTTAATCAGATAGCTGTTTAGAGATTGAGTTTAAATATCATGAGAATAGCTGATGACCTCAAAATAAAAATAAAAAGTTATACACTTTATTTTACCAGTTAAAAGCATCCTACTATAGTACATTTCGAAGTATAATGTAAGACATGTGTTATTAATAATCCTATTAAATGTTTCATCCTTGCCTGAATCTAACCTAACTGTAGACAAATTGTGCAAATTGGCCAAACCATACGAGGAAGATACAAATACTTAAGAAAATACTGACACTTCACTTGAAATCACATTAGCAAACCTTGCGGGTGCAAAGCTGATAATTCTTCTAATAAATTCTAGAGTTTTTAAGGGCAGATCTCACATATTGTTTATATTCACATACTTACACATATGCATGAGTAACATGCCTCACATATAGGTGGCTCTCAATACATTCTTATGCTTACCATAACAAATTTATACTAATGATTTTTATTCTACCTTAACTCGTGTTATTTAATCAAATATTAATTCTAGATTTAAAGACTCTTAGTAAATACAGTAGTTAACTATGTCTTGATTATGAAATGACATTTTTTGCAACATAATATGATAAATCAGGCTCATAATGAAGAGTCATGTAAGTATTAGAATTATAAACTTAAATTTTTTTAAATTCATTAAATTTTAATCTCACTATTCTCACAACTTGACATTTCTTCTTAGCCCATATTATTTCTTATCTCCTCAAGCTCCATGATTGTGTGTTTATCACTGAATTTAACACCACAAGAAATATAAATCATGATGCCTACCTGAAATAAAGAATTTATTTAGAAAACAAGTATTTTGAGATGATCAAAATGCATTTCATAATAATTATGTATTGATAAATTCTAATTGGACTTTGATATTTGGTTTACCTTTCATACTACTACCTCATGTCCGAAGGGCTAAAAATAGTCCAAAGATATACTTCATCTAATTATTCAGTGCCTTCTCTCTCATACATCTAAGAACCTAAACATGGTTAGAGAGAGAGACAGTTATTTCCAGAGAAATGGCATTTGCAATTCAGTGAAATGAATTCCCCTCTTACTTAGAATTCTTTATATTTTTTGTACTTAGTTTTGGTTAACAGAGAGTGCTGCTTACAGTATCTCTCATTTGTGTAAGTGAAAAATAACTATGTTTTTATTACTTAAAATATTACAAAAAGGGACAATATGCTAAAAATATGCAGTGAACAAATATCATCTGTACAGACTGGAAGAGAACCTTCATAAATTAACCTTATTAGTGCATTACTGTAAGCGAATGCCAAAAAAGCTCCTAATTTGCATTAAGATAGATTTTTCAGGTTGGCTGCATGATTTAATTAAAGAAAAGATTAAGAATCATTAAACAAGCTGCTCTACCTTGCAATAACAGAATTCATATCTGATTCAGGTTAACGAAAACACAGATGGTGATTCAGTAACTGTTGAGTTGCTGTAACAGAATGAAAATGATCCCATTAGTTCTCTGGAAATGTGAGGGAATTTGGAAATTAGTATGCAGATACATTGTATGGTGCTAGACAGCTTGGTCTGCTCGGATCATCGCTGATTATACTTTGTTTGGGTTGGCAACACTGAACTTAATAAATGAAAAAATGTTCCAGTATACCACAGTTGGAAACTGTTCAAGGTTGAAATAGGTGTGCAGGCTTTCAAAAGGAGAGAGTTAAGTAAACAAATGTCAATCAATTCAGAGCTGGCAACTTTTTTTCTTTCCTTTAAAGAATATGTCTGTTTTTGAGAAGCAAGTGTCATAAAAATGGAAACCCTTTACTGGATACATATGCCTGTGTGGTATTTATTGTTACAAAAGTATTTTAAATGCATAGTATCAGTTTGACAGAGACGTGCAAGCATTTTAATAGTTTTCTTTCTGGCAGAAATAGAAAAATTCAGTCACTATGTGGATTATTATATTTTTCACAAAAGGAAATCAATATAATTCTGATGGAAAATGTTATGACAGGATAGAAAAAAAGTGTAAGTATAATGGCTATTGAAAGTTTAAAGGTGTCAATAAGGACCACAAAGTAATCCTCAAGGAGCCTTCTGGGAAAGAACAACTTAAACAAGTAGCATAGTCAATCACAGAAGCTGACAGAAATAGCCTTCGTGTCAAGCGCTCAACTACACATGCAGCCACCATTTTTAACACCTGGTTCCTGCCATCGGTCTGAGTGCTGAGTATCTGACCCTTTGGAACGAGTCTCGGTGAGAGTGCAAAAGACCCAGATGGACAGAGGTCCTCAAAGGCAAACAGCAAATGACCCTATTCCGTTAACTTGTTTCAATAAAGCAGACACAGCGACATGTGCTGTAAAGTCTACTCTGGTCATATAATTTTCCCCACAACTAACTTAAAGGCCAGAACATTGATCGTGTGAAAATGCTCAGGGGATTACAAGAAATATAAAGGTGAAGCATTCTAGATCAAAATGTTCCCTGTTTATCATGTATTATAATCTTTCCAGAATGTATCGCACCAGAGACTTCATTCTACATAGGCAAACCACCTTGAAACGTAAGAAACATGAATTGATATCATATAATCTTGGACAACTCATACTACCAATGTGATAGTACTAATCTCATGGAAAACAGCCCCTTTTCAGGATTAGCACAAAAACGTTCTAAGCAGATTGCCTGCCCATAACTATTCATTTCCTTAAACTTTTTAAAAAGAGATTTATATCACCATTTTGTTCTGAAAACTTACATACTAAAAATTATAGTCTACAATGCATAATAGCTTCAACACCTGGCAACATTTAAAAGGACACATGTTGTTATAAACACGAATGTCTTAGTTACAAATGGCATCCTCATAGTTCCTCAATAACAAGCCCTTTTTATGGCTCTGAAACTAGATCTCAAAGGAAATTATACTATGGAGAAGAAATGCTACAAAATACTTTCCACACAGTGCAGAATACAAACTCGGTATCTATAATTGCAAAGGCCTTGGTACACCTCCTTTCCTTTTAACCACAGCTTTATTCTGTCTTCCCAAAAAGTATATTTAAAAGGTTTCCGGTTTCCCTGAGCACTGTATCAAGAAAAGACACTGGGTGTAGGAATTGTGCATGCAACATATGGTACTATTTTAAGTTGAGATGCTTAAGAAAGAAACTAGATCAAGTTGTTATTTGCCACTACAGTATAGTATTGTGTTGTTATAGATCTAGAGGAAGCCACCTTCACCCTAAATATGCAATGATCATTTGAGCTACATTTTAAACACACTTATCTGAAGATATGCATTCAGGCCCCTCTCTCAATGTTCGATAATTATTTTAAGTAGACATTTTCCCCCGCCTTTTCTCAAGTAAGATGCCTTTCTTTCTTTCTTTCTTTCTTTTTTTTTTTCTTTTTTTTTTTTTAACAGAGTCTCGCTCTGTCACCCAAGCTGGAGTGCAGTGTCATGATCTCAGCTCACTGCAACCTTCACCTCCCGGGTTCAAGCAATTCTTCTGCCTCAGCCTCCAGAGTAGCTGTGATTACATGCATGCGCCACCATGCCCAGCTTATTTATTTATTTATTTATTTATTTATTTATTTTGTATTTTTAGTAAAGACAGTGTTTCACCATATTGACCAGGCTGGTCTTGGACTCCTGACCTTGCAATCCACCCACCTTGGCCTTCCAAAACGCTGGGATTACAGGCGTAAACCACCGCGCCCGGCCAAGATGCCAATTTTATTCATTATCTTCAAGTCTGAACATTCTCTGGAAAGATTTGAAGCCAATGGAATAGAAATGTTGGAAAGGGTTACGATATATGGCTATCTTTTTATGCTATTTAAAATTACTTAACCCATTTCCTTTAAAACAAGAGCCTATGCAATGGCAAATTGGTAGTTACTTTTTTATTACTGTGAACGCTGTTTATAGGTGTTGCAATATTAGTTCTGCAATGACTTGGAGAAAAGTTGATCCATAAAAATAAAAGCATAAGAAAGAAATAAACAGTAGGCACTTTTAGTTTATCTCACCATAGAATTCTTTATTATAAAATGTTAATTCCTGGTGAATGTAACTTTTTTACTTCACAGAATCAAACAAATATTTAACCACATTTTTAGGTAAGTTTTTCTACATGATGTAGATAAATATACATCTCGAATTTTGCAAAGTTATTTTTAAAGGCAATTAACATTAAAATATCTTAAATACACATCAAATAAATAAAGAATTAAAATTTGGTATTGCTCTTAATTGATGTCCATTTACTTCTCATTCCTTAAGCCAATGTTTTAAACTGATTTACTACTTTCCATATCATACATTAACAAATATCACAAGGTTTACATTATTTGTACCACCATGTTATTAGTCTCATTTCACAGATTATGAGATAGGAATTTAAGTAATTTACCAAAGTTGTCATAGAGAAACAGGATTTGATCATAACACTTATGTTGCCAAATTCAGTAGACATTAACCCTAACCAATGCAACCGTTGCAGTCCTTACTATACTGATTCAAAATAGCCATTTAGTGCTGAATAATGCAAGTAAGGGGCAGTTTTGTATTCAATTTGTACTGTGTCAAGTTGATTTCAATTTGTTGGTTTGTTGCTTTGCAAATGTGTTTTTTAACTTGTTTCTTACATATAGTCTATTTTTCTAACAATTTAGATTTAAGTAATAATCTCACCACTGAACCCAGGATGGAGAATGAATACCTCTGTCACAGGCATTAAAGCTGTACTAAAGAGGAGCCAAAATCTCTGCTGCAGAAAGCCTTTGTTTATTTATTTCATACCCAATAAATTAAGAAATGTATTTATCAGCCAGACATGGTGGCTTATGCCTGTAATTCCAACAATTTGAAAGTCCAAGGTGGGCAGATTGGCTGAGGCTGGGAGTTTAAGACCAGCCCGGTTTGTCTCTACTAAAAACACAAAAATTAGCCATGTGTGGTGGCACTCACCTATAGTTTCAACAACTTGGGAGACGGAGGTGGGAGGATCACCTAAGCCGGGGAGGTTGAGGCTGCAGTGAACCACGACTGCACCACTGCACTGCAGCCTAGGTGACAAAACAAGACCAGGTCTCAAACAAACAAATAAAAAAACCCTGTATTTATCATTCACGTATCTGAATGATTACTTCCATGGAATGGTGGGGAAGAGTTCTCTACCCCAAATTCCTGGAAGAAAGCCAAGGATCTATTCAGAGAAAACAAGATCATGAGTGACTAATTATTCAGCAGCCAAGTTAAGCAGCTTACCTGCCCTCGAAGAATAGAGCCACTTTTCTCCATGTCTGATGAAGGCTGGCCTGTTCTTTAATGGAAGGGGCTCCATCTATTGCAGAGGGAGACGTTAAAAAGAAAGTGGTGGGGGAGAAAATGTGTTCAAATAAATTATACTGTCTGTATTAGAAAAATGGGAGCAGGGAAAAGAAGAGGCTTAATGGGAAAAAGAAGCAAAATCTAGGTGAAAACAAAAGTGAGTCATAATAATAAAGCTGAAAGGAGGGAGGAGGAACAGGCTGTGAGATGACCACTGGGGAAATTCTGATGATCAGTATGCCAAACTTAAATTGTCATTAACCCAGGGTTTTCTTTTCTTTCTCTTTCTCTCCAATCTACACCCTACCCGTTTTCCCTATTTTGTCACGGAAATAAAGTATAGGTACTCCTTTACTGACAGGGTTCTCATGTAATCTCCCAGCCTATAACTCAGGCTTGGTGGATGTGGCATGACGGCATCACCATTAGGTCAATGCCACTGTGCAAGAGACAACAAATGGCAATGAAAAAAACAATACTTATAATCTGACCACACGAAGGGTAGACCAAGCAAGTCCCTGTGAAATCAGTGAATGTCTAAACTATTAACAAAGTTATACAAATAAGTTGATACTTTTGTTATTTGGGTCTCCTTGTCCTCTGTAACTATAATTCCATCTGCGGTCGAAACAAGGATTTTAATATAAAATAACAAGGCAAATCTAGAAAATGTGAGATTATTATTTTCTTTATGCATCTCTTTTAGGTTTCCTCCATGTATGGGATTCCACAGGGCCATCTGAAGATTCAATAGTCCTATCTCCTGCTGTATCACATATCTTTTTACATATTTCTTGATCAACAGCTCCTGCCACCACAATTTGCTTCAAACTAGAGAACCCAACAGAATCCATAGGAGCAATTTTTCAGTGACAATAAGATTAGTTACAGTCTTACAGCCTAATGCTATGCTGATTGCTTTGCCAAGCATACTGGTTGGGTTGTGTAAATGTGACATGGAAATAATAAAACATGAATGAGTTAAAGATGAAAGACAATATGGAAGTAAACTTAGAGTAATACTTACCTTAAAATGTTATCGTAAGAATTAGCACATAAAGCATTAAGCATTTAATACAGATTAGCTGTCATTATAGATTTTATTTGTGAAATGTATAGACATAGCTACATGGTAGTAGGAATTTCATGTGGATCAGTATGTTAAAATTTTAAGACATGTATTTTCTTCTTTTTTTCTCCCATAGGCAGCCCATTTTTCTTTATCTTCCCCAAATACATCAGAATGGTAAATTGAGAATATTTGAAATGTCATAAAATGGTCGTATTCTCTTTAGCTTGCTTTGTACGTGGAAAGAAAGAGGTGAATTTAACTGGTATACGACTGTTTTAGAAGATAAGATGTCTGAATTAGTCATATTCCAGGGATGAGATTAAAGAGAGAATTCATTTTCAACAAACTCTGAGTAAATCCATTCAAGCCATTAGTTTCATCATTAGGTTCACCTTATTGTGCATCATGGCAATAAAAATATGGAGCTTAAAATAAAATTGGGGAAAGTAGAAAAGTACTTCCTAGAGATATCCTTTGAGTTGGTGAAAAATCCTTGTAAGTTCATAGGAAACTTATAAATCCAAGAGACAGTTAAAGAAAGAATCAGCAACAACCAATGACAGCTCTAGTTAATAAAGAATGCAATTGTATGTGTGTCCTGAAGATTCACAGAGGATTTTGGCAACATGATCATGGTGCTTTCATGTGGGATGTCTCCTACTGGCACAAGGTGCTTTAAGATTAGGGCTAATTTATTCTGCTACCTATAGTGAAATATTGTAGAAATTGATAAATATTTAAAGAAAGACTGAAAGAGGTAAAGTAAGCTGTTCAAGGCCGTGAACATGATCTAACAGCACTGTTCATGGTCCATGGTAGGTACCTAGTAAGTGCTGATTGATTAAGTGAACTATCACCCATGCTTTAAAATGTCTAAGGGGGCCTAATATCAAGAAAATGCAATTCTTGTACTAACAAATAAGGAATATAAATTAATGAAAAGTAAAAAAATGAAATCAGATTTTTTTTCATACAGGCTTGTTCTAGGAATTATAGCATACAGCACCTTGGAATTTTAAAATCTTACTTGAACCTAAATATAATGTGTAAATAGAGGGCACCAGACAGGTTTAGTGGATTTTTGAAAGTCTTGGGAAATTAGTACATTCACACATTATTTTTATGGAGTAAATGGTCTACGTTTTAGTATAATAATTCAGATGAAAACAAAACCTTTAGTTACACGGCCAGATCAGGAGGTCAAAAGAACAGTTTGGTGGAGGACACCTAGACATAATGATATCAAGTACCAAATTGAATGTGAGATTGGCCACTCTGGAAAAACCTTTAAAGTGGATGTCCAGGACCCAATTACCTACTTACCTTCTCTTTGAGATTCAAAACAGTTCAAAACAGGAGTTCAAAATTTAGGAAGTATTTTACAGTGCTTTTATTTAGAGAGCTACTGAACTGTTGTTACTCTGTTCTGGGAATTGGGTTGAATGTGCTACCTCATGCCTAGTAAGAAGAGCTTATTTAAATGGAGATTATTCCTTTGGAAGACCCAGACACTGATGCCTGGCCCATTGCTGATGACAGTAAAGAGGACTGTGACCCCAGGAAAGAACGTTATGTCTGTTGAGTAATTGCATTCACCTTCAGCCATAAGAAGGGGTGGCTGTTTGGGATTGGACCCATACTTCTAGGGTTGACTGGATAAAGGATGTAACTAGGTCCCATGTGCCAGATGTGGGCCACATGAAGACAGCTCACCTGCAACCCTTTGGATTCATGCTGAAGAATGCCTGACAGGGCAATGGACTCCAATAAAAAAGAGCCTGGGAGGATTCAACCACAGCAAAACCAGAGACTGAGGAGTAGCGGCATTCATGCAGTGGAATTGTGTCAGAAGGACTCTTCAGGGCAGGAAAAATTCATAACAGTGCCTGTGAGATGAGTCGGCTTTATAAGTCTGCCAGCCAGAGGGTCTTAATGCCGCTATACACTGGTACTTTCCACATGTTGTATGGAGAAGAAGAAATGCACAGCAGGTGAAATCTACAAGGAAGTCCATACTGCCCTGCCCTCTCCCACTGCTCTGCTTTCTCCTACTGCCCCAAGTAGACCCTGGCCTAGAGAAAGGGAGAAGGTTTAAACCTAGATCAAATTAGGAATCAGGATCATTACAAGCGATGTTCTATTTTTCGAATTGATACTGGGCTTGTAAATTGAAGCTACCAGAAGACTCTCATTACCAGTGAATGCCCAGAAAGGAAATGGGCCTGCTGGTGCTTCCTCTAGTAACTGAGAAATACTTTCTCTGACTAAATAAGTTTAAAAAAAAAAAAAAAGTTGCAGCCAAAAATAAAAAGAAGGGGAGGGGGGTATTTTGCTGTGTTCCAAAAATCTTGCATGAGCTGATAGAATTTTTCACTAATGCAGATTCTTATGCTATAGAAAATATGTGTCACATTTGTTGATATAAACAGTAATAATACGCTATAAAATATTTCCAAAATAATTCAGTAAATTTTGTTATGAGACTGCACACCTATTTCCAGGTTCTTACATTCCTTTAGCTAGTAGAAAATGAAACTTCTACAGATTATTTAAATTAAGAACAGTGATTCTTAACCAGGGTGATTTTGTTTCCAGGGGATATTTGGTAATATTGGGAGACATTTTTGGTTATCACGACTGGGAGTTGTTGCTGGCATCTAGTGGGTAGAAACAAGGGATGCTGCTAAATATCCTATCCTACAGTGCATGGAACAACCCCCCTCATAACAAAGAATTAGTCCAAATTGTCAATAACTTTGTGATTGAGAAACCCTAAGTTAGAGGCATAGACAAGTATTATAAGTAAGCCAGCAGGACTGAGAAAAGACAGCATACAGAGCTTGCAGATTTAACAAATGAAACCTGAATAGTCTATGGACTGTCTTCCTACCTTCTCACTGGCTACTCCCTTGTCAGTTTCATCTTCTAGCACTTTCTTCTCTGATTGACTGATTCCTAGAATGCTCTAGGGCTCAAGGAAGCCTTATCTACTCCTGTCTCCCTAGGTGGTATCATCTTTTAACCACTTTCGGTCTATTTGCCAGTTTGTAATGTGAAGAGGCTAGATCAGATAATCACTATGGGTCTTTCCACCTCTTGCAAGATTATTTTTTACTTAAAAAAAAAAAAAAGAAAAGAAAACAGAAATCCACAAAATGAGAGAAAAAAAAAAGTAAGGTTAGTAAATGTTTGTAATGTGAAAGAATAAAATACTTTCCACTGTTTTGGGGGGACTACCTTCTATGTTTATTTCTAGGTGTTGCAGTGCTGTTTTTTCTGAGAGATGAGGAAAGTTCATTTTCTTCAACTCCACTATTTTCCTAAGCAAGTCGAGTTACTTGACTGTAAGCTCAGCTCCAAAATACTGGTAATTGGGAAAGGTTGGTCAGTAAAATCACTGCTCCCATGATATTTTTTTTCTTGAACAACCTATCTGTTTAATAAACAGTGTATAATAAACAGAACAACCTATCTGTTTAATAAAAGTGACTTGGTAAAATTGAGTTATATGATCTGTCAATAGATAGTTAATCTTCAATTTAGGGAGGAAAAGAATTTGGAAGATGAGTGCAAAGGGAAAGTTAAAGTTAAATCTAAACAGTTTCTGACTTTACATAAAATCTACTAAAAGCCTCTCCTGTGTACCTCCACTTTTTGCCTGCTTTATTGGATACGTAGGAAAATTTATGACTCTTCTTCTACTTGAAAGATACTATTTTATTAGGAAGTTTATCACATGAAGAAAGATCCAAACCATTTAACGCCTAAATATCCATTCTGACAAAGTGAGGAAGTACTTTTGATTTGAAATATTCTTGAGAGGGATCAATGTTATCAAATGTCTCTTGTAATTCTAGAATTAAAAATTCAGTGTTTGATAAATTGAACTTATTCCATAGAGGTAACAAGTATAAAAACATTTTATGATTCCAGAATGTAAATTTTGCACCAGTTTATTGCCAGTCTCAAATAGGCTACCATCATTTCAATGAAATCAGCTTTGAAAAATGCAGAACCTCCTTTGCTAATTTCCTTTTATACTGACCCCTCTTTCCTGTCATCCTTTTTTTAATTTATATTTTGACATGTATTCCTAACTGGTTGACTAGAAACATGAAATCTACTAACTATGTGATGTTATCCTGAATTGCTACAGTTCTGCATATATGCTAGGTCTACAGTGTACAGCCCCGGGTCTTTCATTCTATCAATAACATTAATTTTTGTTTATTCTTATGTTCTCTATTACTTCATATTAGAAGTATATTGGCACATTACTGACTTGCACCATTCCAGTCAGATCACACATAACACAGCACAATTCAGCACTAGTAATCATAAAAACAGAATTATCTCTCAACCTGGTAGGCTTGCCCTTCCTTGTAAAGTTTGAAATAAATATATGGAAGCTCACACTAATAATGCTCCTCAAAGCTTACCAGACTGTGAATACAACACAACTTCAGTAAAGGCAAACTGATGGGCATTTTTGTGCAGTAGACTGAAAGGAAGTTAGTAAGGAGATGTAAGTAAAAAAATGCTTGCCTGCAAAACCTATACTGAGGAAGTGCCATAATACACAGGCCTTAAAAATGCAAGCATTATCCAATTGCTGAAGTATTGTAAGATTAACCACTTAGATTTAAAAATCAGAATGCACCTTTTTCTTGTTTGTATTGAAACATTCCTTGGAAAGAGAACATTTACAAACATTCATTTTTCTTAATAAGATTGTGCTTTCTTAAAAACCTCATTAATTCCAAAATAAGTTTGATGGGACCTGAGGGTAAAGACAGCAGAGTAAAAGTGAAATACAGTATCTCTTTTATACCTCCCTCTTGCAGCAAGAAAGAAAGAAAAAAACCACAACCACCACAACTACCTCAACAGTAGTATAAACAGGTAAGCAACAATATGGTGGCCAAGAACAGAAACAGAAGAGTCTCGTGTGGTGTGTATTTTTCCTAGGGTGCTAAGCCTTCCCTCTCTTTACCTAGTGATATAGGTTGGATATTTGTCCCCACCCAGATCTCATGTTGAGATGTAATCCCCAATGTCAGAGTTGGGGCCTGAAGGGAGGTGTTGAATCCTGGGGGCGGAGGATCGCTCACGAATGGCTTGGGCCATCCCCTTGGTGATGAGAGAGCTCTTGCTCTGAGTTCTTGTGAGATCTGGTTGTTTAAAAGTGTGTGGCACCTCCCCACCCACACACACCCTTGCCATGCACATGCCCCCCTTTCCTGTCATCCTTTTTTTAATTTATATTTTGACATGTCTTGTACTCCTAACTGCTTGACTAGAAGCATGAAATCTGCTAACTATGTGATGTTATCCTGAATTGCTACAGTTCTGCATATATGCTAGGTCTACAGTGTTCCTCTCTCTCTTCCTCCTGCTTTTGCCATGTGATGTGCAAGTTCCCTTTTCACCTTCTGACATGAGTAAAAGTTCCTGGAGACCTCCCCAGGAGCCCAGCAATGTTGGCACTACACTTCCTGTACAGCCCGCAGAACCGTGAACCAGTTAAGCCTTTTTTCTTTATAAATTACCTAGACCCAGGTATTTCTTTATAGCAATGCAAGAACAGCCTAATACACACAGGTAGAGTGCTGGAGATATAATGTGAATGAGTGTAATTTAAAGAAAACCATTGACTGAGAGAGATGCATACTGAGAAAGTGAATAATTGCCTGTGGGGAAATTGCAGAAAGGCTGTTCGGAGAAGGTTCTATCTACTGTGACAGGATCTAAGGGAAAAGATAGGACCACCTGGGCTGTCCCATTATAAAGACTCAGTTTGGGGAGAGGTGGTAAAAACAGAGAGGTAGGGGCCAATAATCAAAATCAAATATAGTTAAATATCTCAGGTAATAAAATGGAACTTATTAGAATTGAATACAAAGAGAAATAAACAAGACAATGTCTTCAGAAGAAAAAAAAGCAGAAGGACACATAATAGTTCCTTCCCAAGTATCAACACTGGGGCCACAGGCGGCTTAGTATGTCCCCTAGTTTAATGCAGATTCAGAGCCAGGAACTCTCGGGTGAGACCTGAGATTTTGCATTTCTAAGAGGCTTCCCTGCAATGCTTGTACTGCTGGTCCACAAAATAATTTGAGGAGCAAGGAAAGAGAAGAAATTAACAAGTGGATCAGACTCCATGATAGAAAAATAAGTTTTAGGTTTACCAGAAAAAGAGAGAGAAAAATTACTGAATTGATAAAGAGTCCTAGATCATTGCTTTCATGGTCCCAACTATTGCTCTGACACAATTTCAGGAAAGAGATCAGAATCCACAGTCTCCAACAAAGACAGCAAATTTGCCAATGGACTTCTCCCCTGTGCCCTTCACTGCTGACCCTGCTACACACACACGCAAACACACACACACGGAGCTCTTCCCACTAACTCAGACTATAGAGAAAGCAGATCACAACACTCACTTTGACCTTCTGAGGCGAAGACAACCTATGTTTAAGAAGGTAGAAAAAGAGTACAGAATAATTCACCCATATTGTACTAGAACAAAACGAAAGTTAAATAAAGACCACACATTATGCTCAAGCAAAGAAAATAAAAAGAAAAGCGTAAAGATATACTTTAGAGAAAAACAGAAAAGGAATAAAGCATGTAAAAAGCAGATGAAGACCACAGTCAGAAATAAAATGTAACCCAGGGATCAAAATATTTTCTAAGAGCGATTCACACTATGCAGGAATTTAAATGGCAATAACATTAAGGCTCAAAGATAAGTGATTTAAAACAAAGATCTGGTTGAAAATGGAGATTGTCTAGCTAAAAGAACATCACTACAAATACACATGAAAAAAACAATATGTACAAGAACCATATTGCCAACAGTGAGTGCTATGGTTTCAATGTCTGTCCCCTCCAAAACTTGTTGGAATTTAATTGCAGTTGGGATGGTGGTGGAAGGTGGGGCCTTATGGGAGGTTCCTGGGTCATAAGGGCAGCACACTCAATAATGGAATATTGCTGTTATATCCATTAATACAGATGATAATATAGAGAGTGGGCTTAAACTTTCTCTAGTCCTCTCTTTGCCCTCCTGCCACATTATGCCCTCCACCATGTTATGAGGCACCAAGATGGCCCTTACAAGATGCCAGCCTCTAGATCTAGGACTGTGTAGCCTCCAGAACTGTGAGCCAACAAATTCCTGTTCATTGTAAATTACCTGGTCTGTGGTATTCTATCATAGCGGCATACACAGATTGAGGCAGTGAGAAAGGCTCGACTAAATCTTAGTGATTGCAAATAAAAGTGATAAAGATTTTAAAGAAATTAATGATGACAAAATCAGGAACATATAGACAATATAACAATATTTGGTATTATCAAAGTAAAGATCTGAACATATTGAAAAAAGTGATTAATCGCTTGATAGAAGCTTCTAACTGTGTTTATACATAGGGATACACCTCATGTTCTCAGTTTTATCAATTCAATGAAAAGATGAACTGAGACAATTTAAGTGCATTAAATGGATATAGGTAGCTTACCACTCCCACAGATTATATGTAACTATAAACAACTACAACTAAAACATTTACAAGCATAAAACCTTAAGGACAAACAGAAAAAAAGGAATCATAAGGTGAATAAAAGGCCGTTTGAACAGTCACATTAGGTATTACATCCATGAAACAAGAACAGTAGGCTATTTAAAAATAAATATTAAAACAACAAGCAGACAAACATAACCTCGAGATTTTAGAAATTAGATATATAACAAAAAGGAAAATGTATTAGAACAATAGGAAAATAAATTTAATATATTTCCCAGACTTATAAACTCTCAAATTATTATACTACTGTTTACCCTTCTCAGGAAGTTACTAGAAGGTGGACAAATAAGAATGACCCAAGAAAAACATAGACATATAATCTAAGGAAAAAAACATAGAAGCACATTGAAAACAAAGGCAGATGGTGAAGGGGGACATTGACCTGACAGCTGTGTAACAGGTATAGAAAATATCCAGTCCAAATTACACCAGGTGAGTGGGCTCGGAGAGACAGGTCCCCAGGATTATACAATTGGTGGACCACTGATGTATTTGGAAATATTGAGATGAAGCTTCCATTAGGTAAAGTTTTAGAGAATTAGTAATTAGTACAAGTATAACTAAGCAAAGAAATAGCAAGATAATAACTCCAGAGTAAAGCACAAGTTGTTCAAGATGGAAATAGTAACTATAGTCTCCTCATGGATCTTTTGTAAATAATATTTACATAGTAAAATGAATACGAAATCTGAGATAAAACCATATCAAGAGGGCAAGTCAGATTAAATAACAATGATGACAATAACATCAACACTTACATGATGCTTACTATGTCTGTGTAATGTGTAACTTGTTTTATATAAAAACTTATAGTAGATACCATTACTATATGCATTTTTTACTCATCTAACTGGTCTAACTCAGATATTTTTAACAAAAAATGGAATATTTTAAAAAATAAATCTACATACAGCAAGACCCATTTATGCTGCAAATAAGTGTGTAAGAAAAATCAATGCCAGTTCATATTCTGGTTAAACTATTGAATCCTGAGAATTGCGAAAGAACTTTTTTCATCACCTGAACAGGAGTAAATCCAGGCTAGTATTAGGATTGTTTATACAATATTCATTTGATCATTCCACAAATGTTTTAAGGGCACCCCTTATGCCCAAGTCTTCATGTCGGCTGCAACAATAACAAAGAAAAAAACAGACAAAGCACTTCCCTCATGGAGTTTGCCTTCTCATTAATTCAATGCCAGAAGACAATGGAACAATGTGTAAAAGATCTGAGAATATTAAATGCAGACCCAATACTGTTTAACTATAATATGAAAGAACAGACATTGTTAAACATGAAAATGCTCAGGAAATACAGCATCTGTGAACTCCTTTTGGTTCTAGCAAACCAAGAGATAACTCCAAATAAATAACTCTGGAGTACAGAGACCGTGGTAAAAGAACAAAGAGTAAGTACTTAATAAGTTTAAATATAAACTTAGTTTCAAATAACTCTGATAATTTTATTATGAAATTGTTAAAAATCTTGACATCATATAATTCTTTATTATTTTAAAATATTGAGTCAGAAAACATAGATGGAAAAATGTCTCTTCATTTTCTTCAGTTAATAGTATAACTAAAACACATTGACCTTAGCCTTTTAACTTTTGTAATCATCTTTTTTCTTGAATTGAGAGAAATTGTTTTAGTAACTATGCCTAGAAGTTATTTTAAATGTATCTGGATGAGAGTAATTTCTTTAACATTATTTCAAGTTATTTTCTTTTTTAAACATGAGTAAAGTTACATTTGAACCTTTGTTTTGTGGATATATACATATAAACTTTCATGTTTGTAATATTCTTCCTTCTTTTAAATTTTGTTTCTAATTTAACCTACCCATTCTTATATTTCTGTGGAAAAAAATGTTCTCTTTTATCCAATAATGGCCACTTCTGGATGTTGATTTTAGGTATGCTTTTCTTTTCTTATTCTTGTTTGTTTTCTGAATTTATTATAATAAAATGTATCATTTTTTCAAAATAATGGACACATCTTAAATATAAAAATATATTTGCAGGGGTTTTTTTGTTTCACTCATTCAATTTTTTACATGCTTTTTATAGCACACTTAGACAATTGCCAAAGTAGGTTAAATTTCATTTTTAAAACTCCAATCAGGAAATTGTTTTGTCACGAAAAGGATCAAGATATAACTAATCCTTCCCAGTACTACAGCAAAAACAGGAATGATATAATTACACAGATTCCAGGTGGAGGCTGTAGTTCTAAAGGAACAAAGTTGTCATTTCCCGGGCAATAAGGGATTAATAAAAATCTCATTGCAGAGCATTGGAGAGAACAAAATGCCCTGGAATTTCAGGATGGTTGTAAAAACAAACGTTGTGCAATTACAAATCTCTGGAAAATTTGTGAACGTTGGGGAGTAACCACTTCCTGAACCAAAAACTGAGAATCAGCAATCCCTGAAAAACTCACTAAGTGCAGGAATTCAGATCTACCCAAACTAGGTACCGTTCTCTTAATTACACTGAAGAGGAATTAGTGACAACTGTCAATCATCCAATTATAGTTGTTTATAGCTACGTTTACGTTATACGTAATCTATCTATATTCATTGTATACATTCAATTCATTTCAGTTCATCTTTTTATTAAGTTGATGAAATTTTGAATTAAAAAACCACTTCAGATGTTTTCATCAATGAGTTCAGGCAATCGATACTAAGTAAGCAACGAATATTAAAGAGGCCAGTTCCTACCCTGGAGAGTTTGTAATCTGATGGAGAACACATCAAATAAGCAGGCCAGAAGAATGCAGGGTGCCCCCACTGACTCTTGCAGTCAAAACACTGGCATACTCATTAGCTAAACTGGAAAAAGGTGCCACTCCCAGAGCGCTGGGTTTCAGGGTTCATTTAAAGGCAGATGTTCTAGATGTTAAACACCTTGGGTTCTTTTCCAACAAAGCAGATGCCTCTAATCTCGCCCATTCGCCTGGTCTCACTCAGTTCCCGTTGTGATTTTAACACATTTTCTATAGATGCTTGCTGAAGATCCAGGTTTAACCTACATTATTAAGAGGCCTCAATTAAGAGTCTACCTTTGACTTTAATCACGTTATTACCTATATCCTTTCACCAACTAGATAAGAAACAGAAAAAAGGAGCCATGTATCATAATTTGGTATCAACCTATCATTTTAATTTTTTCTCATGTGTTTTGCAAATGTTTCTTGAATTTCTTCTAGTTAATTAGCCCAGCCATCCTGCTTTACAATCATGTGAGCCCTTTAGCCAAACTTAATCTTAATTTCCCCACACTCATGCCTTAATCTGCCCTAGTTGGAAATCTTCCTTACATCTCTCTCCCACCTGGAATGCTTATCTTCCTGCTTCTGAAATATGGTTTCTACTCTCTCTTCATAGACCAGTTTAGGTTCCAAAAATTTTAACCATCCCCTGATCACTTCAAATCACAATTATGCTCATCTTCTTTTCTACTCTTCTAAAGAACTGGTTTCCTCTAGAGCTAAGTGGATACTTCGAATGTCCCACTCAGTATCGCCAGTTAATATGCATTATGCTGCTTTCCTCAAGTTGATCGAAATTATGAAAGTCAGGAACTTTGTTTTCTATTTGATATCGTTTGCATTTTCTAGCCCAGAACTCTACTCCTGGTAAGCATTTAGAAAAGCCAAGTGAACTCTTTGCTTAATTGTCATTTTCTCATCCCCCATGTTTTCTTCAAGTTTGTAGTGCTCTGGTCTATAAAGGTCAAAGCCACTGTGACATTCCCGGAATTCTGCTTGCAGCATCCAGGTACAGAGACACCAAATAAATCAGATCGTGTGTCTTAGGCACGTATTTCTGCCTCTACAGATATCCTCTGTTGTGGTAGGTCAAAAGGCAAAACCAAATTACAGGAATCACCATCATGCATTAGCATCTGGGACCCAGGGTATCGGTAACTGCAGCTCAGGAGATGAGAGGCTAGCAACGTAACTGACAGAAAAACTTGAATGAGACGTTTAAACAGAGAAATGAAAGTCCAGCTCAAGATTTTTCACATTAGGATTGATTCTTAAGCAAATATGCCAAGTTCCGCCTACACTTCCAAACAGAATATGCCCTTTGCTGCCATTCCACTTCTTAAAATAGTCTCTTTAAAACACTTAATGTGCCTCAATTAGAAATATGAATGTGTATAAAAATGTAAGGGTTTGTGCATGAAGAATGCGAAAAGGGAGACTGAGTACGAAAAATAGGGAAGATGCGATGGTGGAACAGGCCTTGACACAGAGAAGCTTCCTCATCTCTGTTAGTCACACGGTGAGACTCCCTTCCCATTTTTTCCGGGTATGTAGCTATTTGAGAACACCCAAGATCAAATCATGGCTATCAAAGACCGATGCTGCCTCATCACATTGCTGGTGGCCGGCAGCCAGGACTGTCATCACTTGGTTTTGTGCTGCTTAGGGCAGAAAATCTGATTGTTCAGCAACATGTAATCAGCTTAAAACAAATCTGGAAGATGTTACCCAAAGACTAGATGATATCCAGGCCCTGGAACTCTGTCCAAAGAAAATGAGGATTTACTTAAAAAAAAAAAAAAAAAAAAAAAAAAACACTGTATCTGTGATCTGTGGCAAGAAACTTGAGACATTGGAACAAGAGTCAAGTCAATAAGTTTAATAGTAAGGCTTTAAGAAACTGAGATTACAACCCAAACAAGCCAGGCGGGTCCTATAGAGCAATGAGAAATCAGAATTGACTTTCTAGAGCCAATATCTTTGCTGTATTTGGTGTCCAGATATCACTTATAATGTATTCCGCAGAAATGGCTCACTCACATAAGAAATAGAATTACCTTGACTAAACACCAAGATGATAGAAGTCTTAGGAGTCGATCTGAGTCATGATTTAACTCTACACCATGTGACCAGTGACCTTGCATATGTCACTCTCTCTCCATTAACCTTCTTTTCTTTATTTGAAAAAGTAGGGCTAGGAATACTAGTTTTACCAATATTTTGGTACAAATATTTTCTTCTTCCTTCCATATTTTCTCCCCCACCACACCTCTTGGGTGCAGAAGAGGGGTTTATAATATTACACAGGGTTGGAAAAGAAAATATTAAAAGCTGGGGGACAATAGCAAAGACTTGGAATCAACCCAAATGTCCATCAGTGACAGACTGGATTAAGAAAATGTGGCACATATACACCATGGAATACTATGCAGCCATAAAAAAGGATGAGTTTGTGTCCTTTGTAGGGACATGGATGCAGCTGGAAACCATCATTCTTAGCAAACTATCACAAGAACAGAAAACCAAACACCACATATTCTCACTCATAGGTGGGAACTGAACAATGAGATCACTTGGACTCGGGAAGGGGAACATCACACACCGAGGCCCATCATGGGGAGGGGGGAGTGGGGGAGGGATTGCATTGGGAGTTATACCTGATGTAAATGACGAGTTGATGGGTGCTGACGAGTTGATGGGGCAGCACACCAACATGGCACAAGTATACATATGTAACAAACCTGCACGTTGTGCACATGTACCCTAGAACTTAAAGTATAATAATAATAATAATTAATTAAAAAAAAAAGCTGTGGGAAGTATATTAGCAAGACATTACTCCCCAAGTGTAAAAGCCTGCTCTCCCTGGAGAAAATGCACTCTAAGCCATTCCAGTTGGTGTCTTTGCCCCCTTCTTTCTCCACCCTCACAGGTACTTTTGACCTCTGACTCTGGTGACCACCTGGGGAAGCAGAATGGGGGTAGAGGATTGAGGTGAGCATGAGAAGCTGTGGGACCTGAGAATACAGATCCTGAGCCCAAAGCCAATGTTATTTAGAAAGGCTATCTGGGTCAGGCAGTGGCTCCCACCTGTAATACCAGCACTTTGGGAGGCCAAGGCAGGCAGATTACCTGAGGTCAGGAGTTTGAGGCCAGCCTGACCAACATGGTGAAACCCTGTCTCTACTAAAAATACAAAAAAAGTTACCTTGGCACGGTGGTACACACCTGGAATCCCAGCTACTCGGGAGCCTGAGGTAGCAGAATCACTTGAACTTGAGAGGAAGAGGTTGCAGTGAGCCAAGGTTGTGCCACTGCACTCCAGCCTGGGCGACAGAGTGAGACTCCATCTCGAAAACAAAAACAAAAACAAAACAAACAAACAAAAAAAAACAAAACAAAGAAAAAAAAGGTTATATAGTATCTGGAAACAGCAGAATTGAGTGAGCCTTTCAAGGTGAGTGAAAATAGATAATGCTTATTGAGTGCTTTCTACTCACCAGACTCCATTTAAATACTTTATGCATATTATTTTATTTAATCCTCATGATAAACCCTTGAGGAATGGACTCTGATTATTCCCATTTTGCAGATGATGAAAGTGGGGCCACAGTGAGTTTAAATAATTTGCCCGATACCTCCCATGGAGTAAATGGTAGAGCTGAACCAACAAGGTCTAAACCCAGAAACTACCCTCTTTCCCAAGATGATTTACTACAATGTGGAATTACCCAGGAAAGAGGAAGAATGTGGCAGATTGAGGCAGAAGAAGCCATGTGAGTGAATGCACAGAGGCCTGAAAGAAGATTTGTCTTCAGAGACTTAAACCTATCAGGAAGCACATAGGATAAATTTTTGAAGTTGGCTATAACCAGGTACAGAAATATGATTTGCTGATTTATAAAAAGCTAGAGAAGCATTTAATATTAACTGATACAAATTTTCCCTGTTATCCAATGATATTTCTTTTATCTTCTGGGCCATCACTGGACCATCCAAATCTCTGGATTTAAAATGACCTCCATATGCATCCATAAGTAATGAGTCTGTCAAAGATCAAAAGGTGACCTAGTTTGTATCCATCAGTGGCCCAGATGGCAGTGATCAAATGGCAGAAGTAGGCAAAACTACTTAGTAGGCAAAATGATGCATCAGTTGTCTCAAGAAAAGTTGATAAATCAGAAGCAGAAAATATCTTG
>NW_012103543.1:296306-297231 GCF_000951045.1 Mandrillus leucophaeus
AGAAGGCAAGGAGGAGCAAGTCAAGTCTTACACAGATGACAGGAAGCAAAGAGAAAGAATGAAAGTCAAGTGAAATGGGTTTCCCCTTAACAAACTACGAGATCTCGTGGGACTTATTCACCACCACTAGAACACTATGAGATAAATTGCTCCCATGATTCAATTATCTCCCACTAGGTTCCTCCCACACCACATGGGAATTATGAGAGTACAATTCAAGATGAGATTTGGGTGAGGACACAGAACCAAACCATATCGATATGTTTTCATTTTCACAACAACTCTTAGAGATGGATGAGATCATTACTCCATTTTTGAGATGATAAAATTAAGGCTGAGATGTTAACTAATTTTTTCAAATCCGCAAACATATTTAGTAACTGAAGCTTGATTATATCTTAAAGTTTTATTCTATTTCTTCTATCTATTGCTTCATGACAAATGTCCATAAAACTTGCTGATCTCAGACAACCATTTTATTTTACTCATAGATTGATGAGTCAGGAACTCAAACGGGCTTGATTGAATGGATAATCTCTGATCCACATGGCATCAACTGGAGCTGCAGGGACTGGAGAGTCCACTTCCAAGACGGCTTCTTTACTGTATTAGTCCTTTTGCATAAATAATTGCTAAAAAGAACTACCTGAGATGGGGTAATTTATAAAGGAAAGAACTTTAATTGACTCACAGTTCAGCATAGCTAAGGGAGCCCTCAGGAAACTTACAATCATGACTGAAAGTGAAGAGAAGGCAAGGTACCTTCTTCACAAGGCAGCAGGAAGGAGGAGTGCTAAGCAAAGGGGGAAGATCCCTATATAAGGTCAACAGATCTCGTGAGAACTCATTCACTATCATGACAACAGCATGGGGAACCATTCCCATGAATAAGTTACCTCTACCTGGTCTCTCCTTTGACATGATC
>NW_012103543.1:300301-302740 GCF_000951045.1 Mandrillus leucophaeus
TAGAGAAGCATTTAATATTAACTGATACAAATTTTCCCTGTTATCCAATGACATTTCTTTTATCTTCTGGGCCATCACTGGACCATCCAAATCTCTGGATTTAAAATGACCTCCATATGCATCCATAAGTAATGAGTCTGTCAAAGATCAAAAGGTGACCTAGTTTGTATCCATCAGTGGCCCAGATGGCAGTGATCAAATGGCAGAAGTAGGCAAAACTACTTAGTAGGCAAAATGATGCATCAGTTGTCTCAAGAAAAGTTGATAAATCAGAAGCAGAAAATATCTTGAGCTTTAAAAGGACTTCGGAATTGCAAGAAAGTCTCAGATTATTGTGTTTGTGAACACTAAATTACTTGTGACATGAAAGAAAATGCTTAGATTAATTCCTCATGAATAAGAGAAGGACTCCACAGATAATACAAAATCATTCCTCAGGTTGATGGGAAGGGCAGGGAGAAAAGCAAGGATGACAGAAACCTTGGATAGGGTGGGGTGTCTAAGAGAAAAAGGAAATGTACCCCCAAATCCAGATAAAGTTCAGAGAAATATCTGGAGTTCCTCATTATCCAGCATTGGAAAGGGTAGCAGCATACAAATCATATCATGGATCATCTAGATAAAAACACTAGTTGCAGCACATTTCCAAGCATGTTAGGGTGGAAGCAGGTAAACTTGTCTTGCTGCCTGAGGAAAGAACAATATTTCCTATGAATGAGCTGACCTGGAGAGACCAGGAGTTTGCAATAAGGAAAAAATAGTGGCAATGTACATATATTTGGAAGCAGAGATCAGATGGTATGATCCAAGTCTCAACAGGTGTCAGTGTGGATGAATGCTGTTAACCTGGGCGAGATTTCTTTTGCCCTGCCCGACCTCCACCCATCTCTTGCCCATATAGTTTTAACACTAGGCCCTCCTTTCTCAAGGACTGAGTTTAGGGATGAGAGACCATTCAGCAGCAATTTAATTTTCAATACATGGCAAAAAGAAGCTCAAAAGATAAAATAAATTCAGTTAGATGAATATAAAATTAAATTCCTTTGTACCTAAATTTATGATTTGGCATTCATGCCTAGTTCACATCTAAGTGGTATTGTTTTGTTAGTTTTCCTATCTGCAATGTATGAGCAAATCAAAAAAGTATACTCTGAGATGGATTTTAAGGAAAGCAACTAATGGGAGAGTAGGTGAAGCTATTAGGTCAGAAGCAGTTAGTAAGACTGACCTGGAGGTCAGGACCAAGTCTTACCAGATGAGCAGGTATTTCCCATAGGTGGACAATAGTTGTTTTATACCTCTGTACTCACATTTGTTTTTTAAATTAATCTGCAAACAAATGCACTTGTTTATTTGTCACCCTTTCTGTCTGTATATGACTACTGGACACTCTTTTCTTTCCTTTTGTTTTCTCCAGACAATTATTCCACTTCTCACTTGGACTGGTCAGCCTCTCCTATCCTTGGGTGATTAAATTATTCAGATCTTCATTCCTTAACTGAACCCTGCAATTTCAGAAGCCAACATTTTTCTTAACTTCTTCTTAACTCTTTGCAGTGCCTCACACAGTACTATAAAACCTCTGTTAATATAATTCAATTCGATAACATATTTATTTGCAGGTTTCCATTTTGTTTACTTCATTTAAGTTTTCTAAACATGGAAATAATTTCAGGTAGTTCGATTTGGTTTGAAATTCCAGAAACAGTACCATTTGTGACAATATCGAGGATCCAACCTAATTTGAATCATTATTTCAAATAACCATAACTTTGTGCAACTCTAAATTTTCCTAATCTTATCTTTTTATATACTAATATATTCCAAAGTAGGATGGCAATTTTAATGACCTTAAAAACTTATGTGTAATCCTTACTCCTCATATAAAACTTCATTTTTATTATATCCGTATGATGATTTGAATAATTTTTGTATTTTTCTTTTCTCTTCTAAATGTTGTCCTATTGTGACCTAGCTCTGAAGAGTCTGTAAGACATTTAACTTGTTTAGACTCAAATTTTGTCATCTTCAAACCAAACTAATATTTATATTAAAACTTATAACTAGAATATTTATTTTGTGAACACTTACATGGTACTTGCTGTGTACCAGGTTGTATTCTAATTCTAAGCACTTTGCAGATATTAATCTGCCTCAAGAGCTCAGTGTGTTGGTACTTTTAATTTCACCATTTTATAGATAAAGAAAAATAAAGGCAAAAGGGATTAAGTAGGCTGGGTGCAGTGGCTCACGCCTGTAATCCCAGCACTTTGGGAAGCTGAAGTGAGACGATCATGAGGGCAGGAGATCGAGACCATCCTGGCTAATACGGTGAAAACCCTCTCTACTAAAATTACAAAAAATTAGCTGGGCATGGTGGCGGGCCCCTGTAGTCCCAGCTATTCGGGAGGCTGAGGCAGGAGAATGGCGTGAACCCGG
>NW_012103543.1:303825-352726 GCF_000951045.1 Mandrillus leucophaeus
ATGATCTCGTGAGAACTCATTCACTATCATGAGAACAGCACGGGGAACCATTCCCATGAATAAATTACCTCTACCTGGTCTCTCCTTTGACATGAGGAGATTATGGGGATTATAGGGATTACAGTTCAAGATGAGGTTTGGGTGGGGACACAAAGCCTAACCATATCATTCTGCCCCTGGCCTCTCCCAAATTTTATGTCCCTCCCTTTTACATTTCCTTTACCCACTCTCCACATTGTATCTCATTATCTAGAGCAAGCTTGTCCAACCTATGGCCCATGGGACACATGGGTCCTAGGATGGCTTTGAACGTGACCCAACACAAATTCATAAACTTTTTTAAAACATGCATTTTTGTGTGATTTTTATTTTAGCCTGTAAGCTATCGTTACTGCTAGTGTATTTTACTTGTGGCCCAAGACAATTCTTCTTCCATTGTGGTCCCGAAAAGCCAAAAGATTGGACACCCCTGATTTGGAGCGTCTTAGAGTGGCTTGGACTCCTTACAGCACAGTGAATTTAAGATGTTCTCCCTTCTTACATGGAAGCTTACTTTTAAGAACAACTGTTTATAAACAAAAGGAACAGAAACTGACGGTCCTTTGAAAGTATACCTACATCTAGCACAGCACCACTTCTGCCATATTCTAATGGTCCAAAAAGTCAAAGCCCATCCAAAATTCACAAAGAGGGAAAATAGACCTCATCTCTCAATGGAAAGAGTGTCAAAGTATTTGCAGCCATATTTAACCAACCAAGCACTGGCACTCAGGAGGGGGGTAGGACTGGTGTCATTCAAAGGCTGGGAGGGACATCTGAGTTGGCTCCCTCATAGGACTGTAAGTTGATGTTGGCAATTAGCTAAGAGCACAGATGAGGCTGTTGACCAGGGTGCCTACCCTATACACAATCTCGCCATGTAGATTCTTACATCGTGATGGCTGGGTTCTTAGAGAAAGGGTCCTAACAGCTATCCTTATGAGACACCCACTCAGAAGTTGCAAAGCTCTGCTTCAATCTATTGGTGACACAATTCATTAAGAACAAGTTAGATTCATGGGGTAGTAATTAATTCCACCTCCTGATATGAGGTGAAGTATTTTCCAAACTCTAGCATTGTTGCTAGGCCTTCTCTTTATAAATAGTTGCTGAACACGTGCTTCACTTCACTTTGTCCCTGCATTTAATCCTATCAGAGAGCTTAGGTTTTCTTACTAGTTATGTGTTTAATGCAATGAAAGGGTATGGTTTATAGTATTCAAGAAAACGATTCCTCAAATTAAGGAACTCTTAGCAGAGAGAGATTGAACCATATGAAATGTCTAATATTTAACCAGCATTGACTAACAAAAATGTGTAGGATGATTTTCAATTTTGTATGATTAAACTTAATACTTTAGGTATCCATCAGCATTGAGATGTATGGACATTTTAAAAATGTTTCATCTGAATATTTAGCAAATTCAGAAAGAAAGTTTTGCTATCTTAACTTTGACAAAAAGTGAACATTTTATACTAGGTCAGGATTGCCAGACCAACATGTCTATCTTCTGGTTACTTATGTCCCTTAGTCCAGATTCCTGAATCCCTTCCTGGCATTGATTCTCTGAGTTAATGAGGCCAATGCTTGGATTTGGCGAAGACTTGTAAAGGCCTTCTCTCCAACCTTATCCCCTTGGGAGGGAGTAAGGTCAATTCGCTGTGTCAATAGCAATAAAAGCTCTCTCCTTCTTACCAAATCTTCTATTTTTCTTTGTGACTTTCCCAGTGTTGCTCCCCACATGAAGGACCTGTCTTACAATTTACTTCTAACTGGAAAGCTTTTCAATAATAGATCCCCTGTGAAGGAACCCACAACTCTTAAAGTGAGGGAAGGTAGCCAAACCTCAAAGCTCAGAGCTGACTACTTGCTGAGTTGGTATATTTTAGGAAGGGATTATTATGTGTCAATAACTCTCTCATACTATGGTTTATATGGTATGAAGCACTCAACAAATATAAATTAGTAACAGCAACATGACTATAGCTCTCCTTTGTCTTCTATTACTTAAACAGCATTAATTGAAGTACACAAGTTTTCTATCTCTCACACCTTAGAAATTTTAAATATTTAATCATATGCGGTTCAAGACACTAGTGTCTTTGGTCTCTAAGAGAAATCCTTTCATCTTAAGTGAGGTTCTAATTATTAACATTGAGAATTTATGGACATTACCTGCTATTTGAGACACAACATTCTGATAAAAACACTTCTGACCCTATGAAGCCAGGGTAGACCAAACGTTAAGTGGGAATCAGAGCAAAAGGGATTGTCTCTATCAGTGATGTCCTGATAGTGGATTACAAGAGGGTGTGAACTCATGATAACTAAGGAGAGAAAGGTTGCTGACTAAGACCAGTTCTATCTTTAAGGAAGTCTAAGCTCTGCTTAGTGTTAGGGGTGAGATACAAAACAATTTCTCTATTTTCCCAAATAGTTCACCCCTCCCTAATTATAGCCCTTGGATGAATGTTTTGTTACATTCAGAAAGCAGGCAAAGCAGGAAGGAAATAATCAGGCATTTTACTTAGAACATTGAATTTTAATACTGTTTTCCTCTTGCTAACAGACCTTACAATTTTACTTCTTACATATTTTAAGTGTGATCAATTTTACCTTTCAGGATATTATTCCTCATCCATAAAATTACACAAAAATTGCCATAAACAAGCTGGCTGCAAAGGAACAATCGTCATACATTAAAAAAAATAACCTTCATGTTTATAGAAATAATAAAGCCCATGCAGTACTTCTTTTAAAGATCTTGCTCTAAACAAACTGAATTATTCATGCATAGAATTGTGCAGCATTAGAACACCTGTTTTCAATCATGCATAATGTAAAATCACTCATTACCTCACAAGAGCCTCTACATCTCCAGCAATCAAATGGCATTGAAACAGCAAAACAGGTGCCTGGCAGGTGGATCCAAGCAGATGTTTTGGGCTCGCATGCCTTTTCTTGTACAGGTGTGATGATCTTGTTTTCAACTGCATAATTGCTATTTAAAAAGGTAATATTTAATTCTTGTGTACTTTAATATTTATTTTTGCTTCTTCAATTCCTCTCCTTCTTTGACACTGCTTGGGCTTGAGGTGGATTTGAAAGCTTTCAGGATCCTGTAAGGTGGAGTGATGCCAGGTGAAGGTGCAATCCCACTGTCTTAGACTTTCATTGCAAAGGAACTCTTCTGGGTGAGCATTTGGGGTTTCAGCAGCATGACTAACTACTGAACAGAAATGGAAAAGTTACTTTCCCTTGTTAGGTATCATCCAAAAGTCATATTTAACCATTTCTCCTGTGCATACAAGGAATTTTAAATTAAGTTGATGCAAATCTATGGGTGCAAATCAGATAGAGAACATCTTTCTTCAGCTGCCGATACACACTTTATTGAACTTCCTCAAAGATAGCTCTGTGTGCATCCTCCTTGTGAGGCATCAAAATGCATTTGCTTAAGCATGTTTTAGTAAAACATCTTTAAGTCTCAGCTGGAAATAGGGTTTTCACTTCGTAGTAGATTTATCCAATATAAATTCATTCAAGCGGAATAAGTAATGCAGCTTTCAACAGGGGGTGTTACAGGCACCTCATTTCCCTGTCTGTTTGTATAGTTCTTGCTTTTTTTAATAATCAACAAATTTAGTATCAGTGGAAGGTGCTATATTGAAAGCAGTAAAGACAGGAAACTCTATTTTTGAAAACAGGTGCATCATGAATTTCTATGGCATCCCCTCAATGCTATCCTTCTCTACAAATCCCTGTGACTCTTTTAGCCATGAGTTGACAGTGAGTTAGGCTGTCAGAGTAAAATTAGAAGTCCATTCTGCTGACATAGTTGAAGGTTTGGAGACCCATGTGTCTCAAATACTCTCGTGACTGCCATACCAGGCAAGCAAACTCTGCATCACACCAACAACAATGTATATTTTTGACATGCTACATTATATCATAGATAATCTGGGTAAACTGTAAAATGTCCAAATACATCTAGGTAAAGAGAACAATATTTTCCATCATCCAAATATTGTATTTATCTCATTTAAGTATCCAGACATCTTGCATTATTCATGCAGAACAAAGACCTGGAAGATGGCTGTCTTTCTCCTATTCTAAAGATAGTTGGCTCAATGTAGACATGGCCATTATTTAGATTAGGCATGTGATAGTCTTTCCAATGAAAATACCCTGAAAGAAGTCAAGGAAAAATTCTATTATGGTTATTTTACTAGCTAAAGTATTTACATTATTTAAGCTACTGCAATAGATTTTTAAAGTCAGAAAGTTAACCCTTTGTATTTTCTTGTATTTTCACCTCAGTATTATGATGATTTGCTGTATTGATAGTCATAACTTTCTCTTGAGTTTTACCTATATCACAAGTACAGTGAGAATGAAATGTCTGTTGCAGTCTATATTAAACAAATCAATCCCATGTTTTCATATCCATCACATTTATCCTACTTATATGTTAGTTATTGCTATTTTCTTGTTAGAAATTATTTTAACTATTAATTTCATATTAATTAAGATCTATCACCATCTATGAATAATAATCGTAATAAATCACTATTACCACCATTTCTCGAGTGCCTATCATGGGCCAAAAATGGTATTAAATGCTTTACACATTTTTTAAATATTTTACCATACACCTACACAAATATTACATGCACTCTGCTTACCTTTACCATTTTTATTATTTGAGTATGCTACAAAATGTAGACCTACCAAAGGCTGAGAATATAAAATCTATTGCTAATAAATAAATCTAAGTTTACCTGGTTTCAACTTCCTTCCCAGGTCAGCCCACTTTAGCTTGTCAGAGTTTTTAACTCTTTCAGGAGCTGAGGAGTGGAATATAAATTTGATATAACACTCTATAATATCCCTATGTGGTCACTGGTAGAAGAAATACAAGCTGGTTCTAAACCAGACATTTAAAAAAGCATTTCCAATAAAATTATCAAGGCAAATATTACCCTAGACACAGAACCACTCTATCCTTAAATATATGTGTATTTATGTATATATATTTGAGTTTATCTGTCTATACTACATCCTTATCAAAAATCTATTTTTGTTATTTAATATGAAAATATATATTTAGTGTTTTGCTATCTCAATGCAAGAATACAAGAGTATGCTCTCTCTGGAGTAACATATATTTTAGTATAAATATAAATAATATTCCATATCACTTATACTTGGTAGCAATACAAATGGAAAAGAACCAAATGCAGCATTCATTAGTATATAATTTTTTAAAATCTACAATAATAATGTAAAATGCAAGGATATTTTTAACTTATAAAATCACAAAATTTACTCAGAAGCAAAGTAGAATAGATAAAATAAGTCAAAGAAGATTATGAGAAAATGGAGCTTCAGTAAAATGGAAATTCAATACAACAGAAGATAAAAATGTCACCACCAACAAATAGCTACTCTATGATCTTAACAATAGCTCATTACTGGTATTTTTTGGAACTTTTGCAGGATAACTTCATTTCTCTGTTCCCTGAATTTGTTCTGAATTTTTCTACTCCATAATAATTTCATCATTCTATCATCTACATTCATATATATACACACATATATATGTTGGGAATGGATCTGTGCAGACATATCAAGACTGAGTCCTCTCCAGGGCAGTTGCCTGAGTTCTTATTGAATTCTGTCAAATATACAGAAAAGAAACTACACTGAGAGCAAAACAAAAGAATAGAAGCTCAGGGAAGAAATGTTTTATATTAGACATTGCATGGTATTAGCTGGAAACAGATAAATAAGTGAAACATTATAATGAAACACTAATGGTCTGTTTCATTTTCAAAAAATTAATGACCCAGGATCTATTTGGAGACAGGAAGGACTGTGGTTAGCAGCTCCCACAAAATACCTAGTCTTCAAAGATTGGAAGGTAATTTCCATCCTCCACTGATCACCCTTTTTATCAGAGATCAAAAAAAAACTTGCAAAATAATCCCCTGTTTGCTACATTTCTTCTCCTGCTAGCCTACCTTAAGGAGTCTCAAGGACACCTGCCTCCATGGAATTAAAAAGTGACAGGAGGAAGAAAGAGCCAAATGATCTTGAGAAGTGAATATTGATGTAATAGATATCAATTTCAGTTACATTAGAAGAAAACTGGTGTTCAAATGTTTAAGTCTCAGCTTAGAAAATTGTATGACTTTCTTTTTCTAGAAAATACTATAGACAGAGTGTTGTGGGACATAAAATAAATAGGCATAGACATAGGGAAAGAATACAATTTTAATCTCAACTCAATCACACACTCTACAGTCAAAATATGTCAGCAAATTACATAAAAACAACTTTTCCCAAGATCCATCTGTATTAGTCCACTTTCACACTACATAGATACCTGAGATTGGTAATTTATGAACAAATTTACTCACAGTACTACATGTCAGAGGAGGTCTCAGGAAATTTACAATCATGACAGAAGGCAAAGGGAAGCAAGAAACTTCTTCACAAGGTGGCAGGAAAGAAAGAGCGTGAAGTGGGAAGAGATCCTTATATAACCATTAAATCTCGTTAGAACTCATTCACTATCATGAGAACAGCATGGGGAAAGCCACCCCCATGATCCAATCACCTCCACTGGGCCTCTCCCTCAACATATGGGAATTACAATTCCAGATGAGATTTGGGTGGGGACATATCACCAAACCATATCACCATTTACCAAGAGGTCCATTCCCAAAGGAGACCTTTGTTAACAGCAAGAACTATCTTGATTTTAATAGAACTCTGCCACCATTTTCTTACAAACCCACTAGAAAGTGCGTACATTATTTGGAAACAAAGTTATGAAGTATAAAAGGCAGTATTTTATAATTAAACATATTTTAGGGAAATAGAAGTTGGTGATAGTGCCTGGATTGATGCAGAGATGAGCTGTTGATGTCCTTCTTATTACTTACATGGTCACCTTTCCTCCAGACATGAAATGTCCTTTAACTCATGGCAGTTGTAATATTGGGTTTGCTTCTGATTTCTTCCCCTTGTAAACCAATATAGATTCCCCGAGCTTCCGAAGTTGAGACTGCCTCCCCTCTGCTACCAGGCTGTGAGGCTAAGCTTTCACCGAGTTCCTGTTTCATTAATTCTGTCATTTCCACATATGGCATTTCCTATTACCTCCCCCATGACTCAGTTTCCCCAAACTTAGGAGCTTTAGAATTGTATAGAACGGGTATCCATTAAGTTGTACTGCTGAAACTGAGTTATTTCTTTAATTTATACGTGCTACAGTTTTTTATTTTGTCTTACAGGTATAGGGTCATGGTCTTTTCTACATTAGCCATACAAAAATATCTTGGGCTGCTAAATAAAATCAACATTTGTCTGCCATTTTCTTTTATTTATTTTCATTAGAATTAGTATTCCCTTAAAACCTATTTTTAGCACCTTTAAATTCTGAGTAAATCAATTTTTCAACTTTTTGGAGAAGTTTACTTTCTTCAGAGTTAAGGGACTGGGAAAAACCTATCTGTAAACCAAAATAAATCCCAGACCACAGATTTTCAGCATTAACCAGAAATGCAATGACCTAGGACAACATATGAACTCAAATTATAACTAATGTTTGCAGTTAAATGCATGCAAACTACAGTATTTAGTTATCTGGTCCATGTCTTCAAAGTTCCAATTTCTGTCCAATTTATTGAATGCCTCACTCTCCTTCCCCTAGCCGTCATTTACATAATACCTGGATGTAAGGTACCGGTTTACTGTTCACAGGTAATTTGATCACTTATGATAGACCATTTGAGTGGAAGCAAGAATGGATTATTATCAACCCACAAGCAAGTGGTAAGAGTTTGATAGAATCAGTGTAATATGAACAAATTCTTTATTTTACTCATTAATATGGTTTGGACCAGTGTCCCCACCCAAATGTCAGGTTGATATGTAATCCCCAATGTTGGAAGGTGGAGCCTGATGGGAGGTGATTGGATCATGGGGGCGGAGTTCTCATGAATGACTTATCACCATCACTTTGGTGCTGTTCTCGTGATAGTGAGTGAGTGAATTATTGTGAGATCTGGCTGTTTAAAAGTGTGTAGCATGACTGGGTGCGGTGGCTCACACCTGTAATCCCAGCACTTTGGGAGGCCAAGGCAGACAGATCACTTGAGGTCAGGAGTACAAGACCAGCCTGGCCAACATGGTAAAACCCCATCTCTACTAAAAATACAAAAATTAGCTGGGTGTGGTGGCAAGCACCTGTAATCCAAGCTACCTGGGAGGTTGAGGCAGAAGAATCACTTGAACCTGGGAGGCAGAAGTTGCAGTGAGCCGAGATCATGCCACTGCACTCCAGCCTGGGTGACAGAGCGAGACTCCATCTCAAAAAAAAAAAAAAAAATTGTAGCACCTCCCCCTTTTCCTTTTTCCTCCTGCTCTGGTCATGTAAGTAATACACGCCTGCCTCCCCTTCATCTTCTGTCAGTATTGTAATTTTCCTGAGGCCTCCCCAGCCATGTTTCCTGTACAGCCTGCAGAACCATAAGCTAGTTAAATCTCTCTCTCTCTCTCTCTCTCTTTTATTTTTTATAAATTATCTAGTCTAAGGTATTTATTTATAGCCATACGAGAATGAACTAATACACTCATATTAATAGAGATTTTTCCTAAAGCATTTATATTTGTTTGAAAGTAGATGGCTAATTTTCAACTGAAGAGAATAAAATGAAATTTACCAACATGATGAAAATGAAGTTTAACAAGTTGATTCATACGGTCTTTTAGGGTTTTGAAGTTCCTCAGAATTATCATTTTGATTATCAAGTCTCATTGTATTACATATGGGCAGACATGAGGTTAAAGAAATTTTTCACTTGGTAGAATGCCATAGCTATATTTTTCTGCTTTTAACATTTTAGAAAATAATGACAGGAGTGTAATTTGTGTATTCTGTCCTAAGATTCCTTGCTCAAAATGTTGTTCAAGTTATTAAATAAAACATGTTTTCATTAGCAATTATTCATTTTTGCTATAGGTACATGAAACTTCTCTGCTCATGTTGGATTACATGTGGCAGCATCCAATAAAAATTAGTCAAATGAATTAAATTTATAGAAATAAGCTAAGATTTTTACTTAAATTCACTTCATTTTTTATTGCATCGTTTTTAAAATCAATCAGGCCAAAATTAAACTTAAAATATTTATTTGTAGAGGCAATAAAGACAATGTTATTTTGGGAAATCTTTCTTTTACCAAAAGGTTTTTTAAAATTTCATTTAATATTAATCATAAGTCCTCTTATTGTGGGATGACTGGCAAGATAGTCGAATAGGAATAACTCTAGTCTGCAGTTCCCAGTGAGATCAGCACAGAAGGCAGGTGATTTCTGCATTTCCAACTGAGATACCTGGCTCATCTCACTGGGACTGGTTAGACAGTGGGTGCAGCCCACGGAGGGCGAGCAGAAGCCGGGTGGGGTGTTGCCTCACCCGGGAAGTGCAAGGGATCAGGGAACTCCCTCCCCTAACCAAGGGAAGCCATGAGGGACTGTGCCTGAAGGAAAGGTGAACTCTGGTCCAGATACTATGCCTTTCCCAAGGTCTTCACAACCCACAGACCAGGAGATTCCCGTGGGTGCCTACAACACCAGGGCCCTGGGTTTCAAATCCAAAACTGGGCAGCCTTTGGGCAGACACGGAACTAGCTGCAGGAGTGTTATTTTTCATACCCCAGTGACACCTGGAACACCAGCGAGACACTCCCCTGGAAAGGGGCCTCAAGTCAGGGAGCCAAAGTAGTCTAGCTCAGCAGATACCATCCCATGCAGTCCAGCAAAGTAAGATCCACTGCCTTCAAATTCTTGCTGCCAGCACAGCAGTCTGAAGTCAACATGGGTTGTTTGAGCTTGGTGGGGGGAAGGGGGGCCGCCATTATGGGCACTTGAGTAGGGCGTTTTCCTGTCAGAGTGGAAACAAAGCTGCTGGGAAGTTCAAACTGGGCGGAGCCTACCACAAATCCACAAAGTCACTGGAGCCAGACTGCCTCTCTAGATCCCTCCTCTCTGGGCAGGGCATCTCTGAAAGAAAGGCAGCAGCCCCAGTCGGGTTTATAGATAAAACTCCCATCTCCCTGGTACAGAGCACCTGGGGGAAGGGGCAGTTGTGGTGCAATTTTGACAGACTTAAACATTCCTGCCAGCCAGCTCTGAAGAGAGCAGCAGAACTCCCAGCACAGTGCTTGAGTTCTGCTAAGGGACAGACTGCCTCCTCAAGTGGTCCCTGGCCCCTGTGCCTCCTGACTGGGAGACACATCCCAGCAGGGGTCGACAGACACCTCATAAAGAGAACTCCAGCTGGCATCTGGTGGGTACCCCTCTGGGAAGAACATTCCAGAGGAAGGAACAGGCAGCAATCTTTGATGTTCTGCAGGCTCGACTGGTGATACTCAGGCAAACGGGGTCTGGAGTGGACCTGCAGCAAACTCCAACAGATCTGCAGCAGAGGGGCCTGACTGTTTGAAGGAAAACTAACAAACAGAAAAGAATAGCATCAACATCAACCAAAAGGACCTCCACACAAAAACCCCGTCTGAAGGTCACCAACATCAAAGACCAAAGGTAGATAAATCCACGAAGATGAGGACAAACCAGCACAAAAAGGCTGAAAATTCCAAAAACCAAAATGGCTCTTCTCCTCCAAAGGACCACAACTCCTAGCCCGCAAGGGAACAAAACTGGATGGAGGATGAGTTTGATGAATTGACAGAAGTAAGCTTCAGGAGGTGGGTAATAACAAACTCCTCTGAGCTAAAGGAGCATGTTCTAACACAATGCAAGGAAGCTAAGAACCTTGAAAAAAGGTTAGAGGAATTGCTAACTTGAATAGTTAGTTTAGAGAAGAGCATAAATGACCCGATGGAGCTGAAAAAACAGAGCACAAGAACTTCGTGAAGCATACACAAGTATCAATAGCCGAATTGATCAAGCAGGAGAAAGCATATCAGAGATTGAAGAGCTACTTAATGAAATACAGTGTGAAGAAAGATTAGAGAAGAAAGAATTAAAAGGAATGAACAAAGCCTCCAAGAAATATGGTACTATGTGAAAACACCAAACCTACCTTTGATTGTTGTATCTGAAAGTGAACAAGAGAATGGAACCAAGTTGGAAAACACTCTTCAGGATATTATCCAGGAGAACTTCCCCAACCTAGTAAGACAGGCCAACATTCAAATTCAGGAAATACAGAGAACACCACAAAGATACTCCTTGAGAAGAGCAACCCCAAGATATACAATCACCAGATTCACAAAGGCTGAAATGAAGGAAAAAATGTTAAGGGCAGCCAGAGAGAAAGGTCAGGTTATCCACAAAGGGAAGCCCATGAGACTCACAGTGGATCTCTCTGCAGAAACCCTACAAACCAGAAGAAAGTGGAGGCCAATATTCAACATTCTTAAAGAAAAGAATTTTCAACCTGGAATTTCATATCCAGCCAAACTAAGCTTCATAAGTGAAGGAGAAATAAAAAGCTTTACAGACAAGCAAATGCTGAGATATTTTGTCACCACCAGGCCTGCCTTACAAGAGCTCCTGAAGGAAGCACTAAACATGGAAAGGAAAAACTGATTCCAGCCACTGCAAAAATATACCAAATTGTAAAGACCATCGACACTAGGAAGAAACTGCATCAACTATCAGGCAAAATAGCCAGCTAGCATCAGGATGACAGGATCAAATTCACACATAACTCATTTTATGAGGCCAGCATCATCCTGATACCAAAACCTGGCAGAGACACAACAACAACAAAAAAGAAAATTTCAGGCCTATATCCCTGATGAATATTGATGTGAAAATCCTCAATGAAATACTGGCAAACTGAATCCAGCAGCACATCAAAAAGCTTATCCACCACGATCAAGTCATCTTCATCCCTGGGATGCAAGGCTGGTTCAACATACACAAATCAATAAATGTAATCCATCACATAAACAGAACCAATGACAAAAACCATGTGATTATCTCAACAAATGCAGAAAGGGCCTTCAGTAAAATTCAACTTTCCTTCACGATAAAAACTCTCAATAAACTAGATATTGATGAGCTCAAAATAATAAGAGCTATTTATGACAAACCCACATCCAATATCACACTGAATGGGCAAAAGCTGGAAGCATTCCCTTTGAAAACTGGCACAAGAAAAGGATGCCCTCTGTCACCACTCGTATTCAACATGGTATTGGAAGTTCTGGCCAGGGCAATCAGGCAAGAGAAAGAAATAAATGGTATTCAAACAGTAAGAGAGGAAGTCAAATTGTCCCTGTTTGCAGATGACATGATTGTATATTTAGAAAACCCCATCATCGCAGCCCCAAAACTCCTTAAGCTGATAAGCAACTTCAGAAAAGTCTCAGGATACAAAATCAATGTGCAAAAATCACAAGCATTACTACACACCAATAATAGCAGAGCCAAATCATGAGTGAACTTCCATTCACAATTGCTACAAAGAGAATAAAATATATAGGAATACAACTCACAAGGGATTTGAAGGACTTCTTCAAGGAGAACTACAAACCACTGCTCAAGGAAATAAGAGAGGACACAAACAAATGCAAAAACATTCTATGCTCATGGATAGAAAGAATCAATATCATGAAAATGGCCATGTTGCTCAAAGTAATGTATAGATTCAATGCTATCCACCTCAAGCTACCAGTGACTTTCTTCACAGAATTAAACTACTGCTTTAAACAAAAGAGCCCATATAGCCAAGACAATCCTAAGGAAAAAGAACAAAGCTGGAGGCATCACGCTACCTGACTTCAAACTATATCACAAGACTACAGTAACCAAAACAGAATAGTACTGGTACCAAAACAGATATATAGACCAATGGAACAGAACGGAGGCCTCAGAAGTAATGCCACACATCTACAACCATCTGATCTTTGACAAACCTGACAAAAACAAGCAATGGGGAAAGGATTCCCTATTTAATAAATGCTGTTGGGAAAACTGGGTAGCCATATGCAGAAAACTGAAACTGGACCCCTTCCTTACATCTTAATACAAAAATTAACTCAAGATGGATTAAAGACTTACACATAAGTCCTAAAACCATTAAAAACCCTAGAAGAAAGCCTAGGCAATACCGTTCAAGACATAGGCATGGGCAAATACTTCATGACTATAACAGAGAAAGCAATGGCAACAAAACCCAAAATTGACAAATAGGATCTAACTAAACTAAAAAGCCTCTTCACAGAAAAGTAAACTAACATCAGAGTGAACAGGCAACCTATAGAATGGGAGAAATTTTTTGCCATCTATCCATCTGATAAAGGGCTAATATTGAGAATCTACAAGGAACTTAAACAAATTTACAAGAAAAAAAAAAACCATCAAAAAGTGGGCGAAGAAGATGAACAGACACTTCTCAAAACAAGACATTTATGCCGTCAAGAAACACATGAAAAAAAAGCTCATCATCACTGGTCATTAGAGAAATGCTAATCAAAACCACAATGAGATACCATCTCATGCCAGTTAGAATGGAAATCATTAAAAACTCAGGAAACAACAGATCCTGGAGAGGATGTGGACAAATAGGAATGATTTTACACTGTTGGTGGGAGTGTAAATTAGTTCAACCATTGTGGAAGACAGTGTGGCGATTCCTCAAAGATCTAGAACCATAAATACCATTTGACCCATCTCTTGCATTACTAGGTATATACCCAAAGGATTATAAATCACTCTACTATAAAGACACGTGCTCATGTATGTTTATTGCAGCACTATTCACAATAGTAAAGACTTGACACCAAGCCACATACCTATCTATGACAGACTGGATAAAGATGATGTGGCACATATTCACCATGGAATACTATGCAGCCATAAAAATAGATGAGTTCATGTCCTTTGCAGGGACATGAATGAAGCTGGAAACCATCATTCTCAGCAAACTAAAACAGGAACAGAAAACCAAACACCATGTGTTCTCATTCATAAGTGGGAGCTGAACAATGAGAACACATTGACAAAAGGAGGGGAATATCACACACCAAGGCCTGTCAGTGGATGGAGGACTAGGGGAGGGATAGCATGAGGAGAAATACCTAATGTAGATGATGGTTTGATGGGTGCAGCAAATCACCATGGCACGTGTATACCTATGTAACAAACCTGCACATTCTGTACCTGTATCCCACAACTTAAAGTATAATAAAAAAAATTAATCATACATTGTTTTGCCATTATTCATCAGAGGTTTTCAAAACAGGTTTGAATATGGGTATCTACAATACTACTCAAATATATATATACATATTTTTAAATAATATTCCTATAAAGAAATACTTTTATTAAACATTTCAGACACACTTATTTCCCACATAAAAACAGTTAAGTAACTCTATATATACACAATGCAAAATTATTATTTTTTATTTTATTTATTTAATTAATTAATTAATTAAATTTTTTTTTTCGAGACAAAGTCTTACTCTGTCGCCCAGGCTAGTGCAGTGGTGCAATCTCGGCTCACTGCATCCTCTACCTCCCAGGTTCAATCGATTCTCCTGCCTCAGCCTCCCAAGTAATTGGGGCTATAGGCGCATGCCACCACACCCAGCTAATTTTTGTATTTTTAGTAGAGATAGAGTTTCACTATGTTGGCCAGGCTGGTCTCGAACTCTTGCCCTCAGGTGATCTGCCTGCCTTGGCCTCTCAAAGTGCTGGTATTAAAGGCATGAGTCACCATACCCAGTCTACAATTCAAAATTATAATAGGCATTTATTATCAGACACATTTGTATTTTTAATAATTCAATGTTGCTTAATTGCTTTTCTGAAGTAAGGCAATGGGTGGATGGGTTTATTCTTGGGACAGTGTGAATGGTGTTTAATAATACCATAACTAAATTACTCAGTAACTACATAACTAAGTACATTTTTCTTCATGTGTAATGAACTTGAGGAAAAATAATAAATCAACATAGGAGTTCTAGTGAGGTGCCGAAGGTCAAATATTAAAATACTTCATTTTGTTAGAGACAATATAATACAGGTTGAGTATCCCTTATCCAAAATACTTGAGATGAAACTATTTAGGATTTCATATATCATTTTTTTTTCAAATTCTGGAATATTTACATTATAGTTACCAGTTGACTGCCCCAAATCTGAAAATCCCAAATCCAAAACCCTCCACTGAGCAGTTCCATTGTTAGCATTCAAAAAGTTTCAGATTTTCAGATTTGGGATGTCCAACCTGTATCACATTCAACAGTGAAGTAATATGTATTGCATGCAATTGCTTTTGAGGCACAAAACAGACAAAAATCTCTGACCTCATGGGATTTATATTCTAGAAATTTCAGGACAGTCATCTGAGTGGCCTTAGACCAAACCAGTTCTCCCCCATTTCTCACTTGTCTTTCTCAAGGAAAACTATAGAATGTGCTGAGAATGCTGCATCCTGAGATAAGGCAAAATTGACCTGAACATCGGGGGCTCTATTCCTGTCCCTCCTAGAACAGGATATCCTTCCATGCTTTAGCCCACATGCCATTTGACCCCCTAGGTCGAAAGCCCAGGGTGAACTGCTTTTGGGGTACCTTAGCTGTGGTATGATGTGGGGCATGTACAGATGAGATTCAATTAAATGGGGCAGCTTTCCTGAGCCCTGGGAAACCAGCCTGCCATGGATCCTAGGCTTCCACAGTCCCTTGCTGCCTATTGATGAGTGATAAAGTTGCTTTGCTTAACTTGTTATGTGATTGTTCTGTCTCACCAGACTCATGCAAGTAGCATAAATCGCAGCCCAAGAAACATGGGCTGAAGTGGTAGCCAGAACACAGGGAACTTGCTTTACAGCAAAAAAAGAAAACTGTATTTAAAGTTAAAAGTCAGCAAATTGTATAATCTGTTAGAAGGTTGTGCTACGAATAAAGGAGAAAAAGAAGAGCAAGTTAAGAGGGAACGAGACTATGAAGTGTAGGGTGTGTATTACAGTATTACGTACTCAGTGTAGGTCACCCCATTCAGCAGGTGACATCTGAAAGAAATAAAGAGAATTAGCAATGAGGAGATCTAGGAAAAGGGCAATCTGGGGAGAAGAATTAGTGTAAAGGGCCCAAAACAGGAGCAAGAAACCAATGCAGCTGCAGCAGAGTGAGAGGAAGGGAGCAATAGATGAGGTCACAGACATCACAGGAACCAGGTATTTTAGGTCAAAGTTCAATACACTTTTCTAAGAAGAGTCCAATAGTAACTGTTTTAGGCTTTGCAACACACAAGATGTTTGTCGTAACTGTTCAATTGCCTACATAGTGTGAAAGTAGCCATAGGTAATAATACACAAATTAATGTGAGTGGCTATGTTCCACTTAACTTTATGGAAACTGAAAGTTACATTTCATATAATTTTCACATATCATACATTTGCAAAATTATTTTTCAACCATTTAAAAACACAATGTCATCCTTAGCTCATGGGCTATTAAATCATGATCGGGAGCCAATTTACTGACACTTGCTGTAAGAAATGGTTGCGCATTGCAAGAACTTTGGTTCTTAGTTTCAGTGAAATGAAGTTTCAGTCTGGGATTTTCAGCAGAATAAAGTATGGTAAGTCATATACTTTCAAAACATTGCTTGGGCTGTGCTATGGTTTGGCTGTATCCCACCTAAATCTCATTTTGAATTGTAGTTTCCATAATCCCCACATGTCCTGGGAGGGACCAGGTGGAGGTAATTGAATCATGAGAAAGTTTCCCACTTCTTGTTCTCATGATAGTGAGTTAGTTCTCATGAAATCTGATTTTTTTTTTTTTTTTTTTCTGAGATGGAGTCTGGCTCTGTGGCCCAGGCTGGAGTGCAGTGGTGCGATCTCGGCTCACTGCAAGCTCCACCTCCCAGGTTCACGCCGCTCTCCTGCCTCAGTCTCCCGAGTAGCTGGGACTACTGGCGCACGCCACCACGCCTGGCTAATTTTTAAATATTTTTTCTAGTAGAGAGGGGATTTCACCATGGCCTTGATCTCCTGACCTCGTGATCCACCCGCCTCGGCCTCCCAAAGTGCTGGGATTACAGGCGTGAGCCACCGCGTTGGGCCGAGATCTGATGGTTTTATAAGGGGCTTCTCTCTTTGCTGGACGCTCATTCTCTCTCCTGCTGCTCTGTGAAAAAGGACATGTTTGCTTCCCTTTCCACCATGATTGTAAGTTTCCAGAAGCCTCCCCAGCCATGCTGAACTATGAGTCAATTAAATTTCTTTCCTTTATAAATTAATCAGTCTCGGATATGTCTTTATTAGCAGCGTGTGAACAGACTAATACAGGCTGCTATGTTAAGAAGAGAGTGTATGGAGTAAGGACCAAAATAGAAAGACCTGATAAGAGGCCGATAGAAAATTCCAGGCCAGAGATGATAAGAGACTGAGACTGGGATGGTAGCAGTGGAGGTGGAATGAAGATGTCAGATTCTGGACCTGTTTTGAAAAGGCAGCCAGTAATCGTTCCTGACCAATTGTATAAGGGGTATGAAACAAAAAAGAGGCCTCAAGGTTGGCTCCTGAGTGACTAGCAAGAATAAATAAAGGCACTGGAAGACTCTAACCCCGTCTTGATGTGATATCAAGCAAAATACTTAACTCTTCCATGACTTAGTTTTCTCAGAGTCAAGTGGGGATTATAATTTGCAGAACAAGTTGTTGAGCAAAGAACAAGTATTCAATGGTAGCACTGCCTGACGTGACATGCCTGGCTCTACGTGCTCATACACTTATCCCCATGAATTCTGCCCCCTAACCCAGGTCCTATCATGGCCTTGTGGGGAAGAACCTGAGTATACCCTGCAGTGTTGCCCAGTACCACGCTGGCCGTACCTTGCAGGACTGCTTCTGATACTCTTTCCATCCGACTCCATGCTTTTAACCACTATGCCATGTTGCCTCCCTGAAAAAAATATCATTTATCCTAAAAATAGACAACGAAACAACAAATGACTTATTTACCTATTAGACACTATCTTAAAGTCAGATATAGTGGATTTCAGGCCTAGGAATTTAAATCTTAGAAAAGAGAAGCAAAAAGCATGAACTAAGCACACAGCATTATAATGGACAAGAAACTAAATGTGGAATATGAACATGGTAACAAGTGTACATGGGCAAGAAATTTAGGGAAAAAATTTTAAGAAAAAATATCACACTGAATTTTGATTAACCTTGAAAACAACTTCTGCTGCATAGGAAGATGGAGAAATACGAATTCACTCATTCATTTGACAAATATTTTGGAGTGCCAACAACCACTGCTAAAACTATAAATATATGAGACTAAGGTAGACATGGCGTCTGCCCTCTTGGAGAACGCATCCTTTGTGATTGTGATTAGCAATTACAATCAAATTCTGATTAACCGGGACTATTTTCAGTGGGGTTAAGAGACCCTCTGTATTTATTTTTTCTTTTTCTTTTTCTTTTTTGAGACAGAGTCTTGCCCAAGTAGCCAGGACTACAGGCACCCGCCACCATGCCCAGATAATTTTTTTGTATTTTTAGTAGAGACAGGGTTTCACCATGTTAGCCAGGATGGTCTCGATCTCCTGACCTCGTGATCAGCCTACCTTGGCCTCCCAAAGTGCTGGGATTACAGGCATGAGCCACCACGCCAGTCAAGACCCTCTGTATTTCTAGAAAGTAATTCAAATTACAGAAATATAATTCAATCCCAAATTTTGGGTCTGTTAATTTTTAATGGGGGTTTATAAAAAGGAAGAAGAGAGATCAGGTGCAGTGGCTCACGCCTGTAATTCTGGCACTTTGGGGGGCCAAGGCAGGCAGATGACCTGAGGTCAGGGGTTCTAGAGCAACCTGGCCAACATGGTGAAACCCTGTCTCTACTAAAAATGCAAAAATTAGCCAGGTGTGGTGGTGGGCATCTGTAATCTAAGCTACCCAGGAGGCTGAGGCAGGAGAATCACTGGAACCCGGGAGGCGGAGACTGCAGTGAGCCAAGATGACACCACTGCATTCCAGCCTGGGTGACAGAGTGAGACTCTGTAAAAAATAATAATAATAATTTAAAAAAATAAAGAAAAGACGACGAGAACAGTAAATATGAAAGGTATTTAATTCTTATTATTCATCTCTCAGACTTAAATGACTATCTATAATAGAGTGCTGCTATCTATTTATAAGAGGGTGCTATCTTCAGTGTGTGCCCCAAACATCAGCACCCTTGGAAGGAGGTCAGGAGGCAGAGGAAAAGAGAAAAGAAACCAACAAGCTCAGTTATAACAAAGAAATGTTTCTCTCAGAGGGCTTGTACTGATCAAGCTAAATTTGTTTAATAATAGAAAATAGAAACACCAATGTAAGAGAACGTATATCAAAAAACATGAGAATGCTATGAAGTATATAGAAATATTCTTGTGTAAGGAATGTTGTACATTTTTTACTTATTAATAAACAAAATATGTAGATGTGTGCATGAATATCGACAAGAAAAATGTAAATATCTTGAAGGAGAATATCACATCAGAGGCAGGTCTATTGTGGAGATATTCATAGTTCCAGCTAAATTCTTCGTATTTTCCTTAAAATCTCAGATCCAGAGCCTGGCGCATATCCTGGCTTTTGGTAGTGCTGTCACCCCTGTGCACCTAGCATTGCCTGCTGGCTAGTGACAGCGTCTCCTTGATGAGCAGGCTGGGGCCAGTCCCAGGCAGCTCCCCTTTCAGCCTGACAGCTGCATATCCCAGGTGGTCTGACATTTGAGATGGAGGCTGTGGATAAGATTGAAGGTGTTTTAGGGGAGAAGTAGGCTGTGAATAACACCAAGACTTCATCCAGATGGAATCACTCATGAGACAACCTGAGATACTCTATTACTGTCCATATGTCTTCCAGGTCTCCAAAGGCCAGACTCCATTGATTTATTAGAAACCCACTATTTATGCTTTTGGCTCATCTCACAGCAGACTACAGTAAAGGATTTATCAGAGATGCTGCTGTTTCTGTCAGTTATTAGAATTTTATATGTTCTTTAAATAAAACAGCCTCCATAAATATCCTAGTAAACATCAGACAATAAAGTAAATATTTGGGGGTGAGATTCAGTGTATTTCCTTTTAATATACACCACCTTTTTACAAGTTTCCTTCTGAGTGCAGCCTCATGGCAAAACCCTTTATAGAACACACCTATTTTAAGTAAATAAATAAATATGTGACTCCAAAGAAATCCAAATTACAAGATCTAACTATGTGAGTGGTTGTGCTTAAACACAATTTTTTCCTTGCAGATAAAGTTCAGAAGAATTATTTCATTGTTTTACCAGCACAAACAGTTGTTATTAGTGTATCTTATTTATAGATGGTTCTTTGAAGGACTACAGTAATATAGCAAAATATCAGTTATTCCATCACACTGGTGAATTTAATGAACCTGAAGGTGTGTGTTATTTTAGCACTTGCTGTAGCTCCTGTGAAAACCCAGTGGTGCTAAAATCTGTAAACCTGTCATTGCTTAAGTAATAACCTTGTTAAAAGCATCTTCATTTAACTTACTTTAGCTGCTGCAGGATGCAGGTTTTATTTTATCGGTGTAGAGAGTAGGTGTTTCAAACCCAAACCACTTATTGTAAATATAATTAATTGCAGTTTATTAATTTATTCTCAGTGTTATTGCTTTTATTTTAACACTTAGTTTAAATTAAATATTGTCTGGAATCTAGTACCCATTTTCAATTTTTTACAAACTCTGAATTTATATTGAATTTCTGTGGTTAAGAGAGTAAATTTTAGTCTGCACCAATGAAAATGTTCATTTTCATCTTTACTACTCCTTTATGTGAAGCACAACAGCCCCTTCCCCTCAACCCTGCTGTATACAACATGGATGAAAAAACAGAGTACATTTTCGTTAATCTACTTGGAATGGATTTGAGTTTATTCTTGCCTTTAAAAATATGAAGAAAATTGCACATTGGTAGGTGTTCAGAATTATCAGTTGATTTCTACAAGAACATAGCTATAATTATTGAAATTCTGGCAATAAAAATGGAAAGCCAGGCAAGGCACGGTGGCTCACGCCTGTATCTCAGCATTTTGAGAGGCCAAGGCAGGCGGATCACCTGAGGTTGGGAGTTCGAGACCAGCCTGACCAAAATGGAGAAACCCTGTCTCTACTAAAAATATAAAAAATTAGCCAGGCGTGGTGGTGCATGCCTGTAATCCCAACTACTGGAGAGGCTGAGGCAGGAGAATCGCTTGAACCCGGGAGACAGAGGTTCTGGTAAGCTGAGATCATGCCATTGTACTCCAGTCTGAGCCACAAGAGTGAAACTCTGTCTCAAAAAAAAAAAAGTCCTTCCTATTCAGAACTCATTGAAAAGGGAGAGAGAGAGAAAGGAGGAAGAAAGAGAGAGAATAAGAGAGGGAAAGAAAGAAAAATAAGAGAGAGACAGAATGAAAACAGATAAAAACTGTAATTTGTATTTACAGTTACACCCTTAAAGCAAAACAAACTTTCCTTAATTACCTGGACAGGCCAACAGCAGGGTGTGTAATAAATGCTATGTGTTATCAATCACTTTGAAATCCTTGGCTGACTGCAATAATTCTCAGTGAATGCTGATAGGTGTCATATAACCACACCTACAAAAAGCATTATGAAAGGTGTTGGTGTCCAACCACTGTTTCAATGCTGAGTGAAATTAGTTAAACAAATACTAGCCTGAGTGGTAGATTAAGATTTATATCAAATTTATTTTCCCTAAAAGATATCAATAAAATTGCAGAATAGAAATTTTATAATAGTCCCATGTGAGAGTAAATTGAAACTTTCAAGGTCAGTTTGTTTAGGAATCTACTATTGTTAATAAAACATTTTTATAAAATCATGAAATTTCTTTGTATTTATGTTAATGTCTCAGAAAGTTGACTACTCAATGTTGTTTATCTCTTTAAAAAATCTCCAATTTAACTTGAATTTTGGTGCTTTAAAATATAATAATCAAACAGATTGATTATTACAATATTCAAGACATTTTTTGTAAAATAAAAAAGTATAATACTGATATTTATCATTCATTTCCAGTCCTTTAATTATAATGTTGATTTTAAATTTGGGGGTGGAGGAGGTAAAGAGAAGACATATATCAAGAACTAAAGCAATTTCTTGGGTTATCTTTAAAGTGAAAAACAATACTAACGAAACATTGCTCTCCATTATTTTTGTTTTTATGATAATTTTTAGAGTTATTAAGGCTCAGATTGTTTGAAGCATGGATTATTCAAATAATATGGGTTCTTAAAATATGTAGTGACAAAAACATTTTTAAATTGTATACATATAATTTCTATAATTATCAGTCTTTTTGTAATGTATCTACTTTCAGAAACTTATTTTTTTGTAATTCAGTTAATGTTTGTATGCTTTGAACAAATGGCATTTTAAATCAGAATATTAAACAACCCTGTTAATTTTTGTTTGGTCTGACAGTTAGTATAGTTTCTAAACAATAGCCGGACAAGAGATTATATAATTGTATCACTCAATAAGATACACTTTAAATATATATTAAAGTTAGAAGAATTTAATGAAATTCACACTCTATCAAGGATTTTTTTAATTAAATCTATTGGTTGTTAGTATCTGTGAACTCTTAAGAATAAACACCTGCAGTGTTTTATTATGTAAAAAGGTGGTTTAATTGCATCATATTTATCACAGACAAATCAAGCCCTATTCAGAAGATAATAATGACACAGTAATTGGATCAGTAATTGGTTCAGGATGATTCAATATTGTACTAATAATCATAAATACTGCTGTCTTCTGCTTTGATACAGGGCTGACATGCTAATATAGATTGGATTTGCAGCAATAAATATTAGTGAACTGGATCTATTATTAATGTCTGAATCCTTAGTTTGGCTATGCTAGCCAGAAACAGGTACAAAACAGATGTACCACTTGAAAACATATGTATTCCAAATTATAATATGAATTTAGTCACTGTACTTTGTTGGCTTTTCTTAACCAGGGTATCTTTGAAATGAGCATCTTCAAAATATAGAAAGGGAGAGGAGTAGAAATAAAGAATGTTCTTCACTTTCCTTATGAAAATGATCATTTTGTGGGAGTAATATAGTTTTTACATTTGATTGAGCCAAGTTGCCATAGCTGATGTGACATGATGACCTGGTGGGCAAAATTATTCACGTGCCAGTCATGTAATGATGGATAAGAAAATCATTCCCATTACCACACTGTGTTCAGCAGACACTTGGCGGTTAAACAGAACTATTTCTTAGCCAGTGTGGTGGCAGCCTTTCACTGAGAGCCAAAGGAGGGGGAGGCTCATTATAAAGGAAACAATGATCCTTATTCACTCAACATGGAAACCTGCCTTACAAGGGCACATTGGACAGCTCTGGGCTGGAACAAAAATGGCATATTCCCTTTTATCAATGGAACAGAAACCCAGGATCAACATGCCTGGCTTGGAATGCTGCCTACTGGTGAGAGAAATGGATATATTCAGGCATTTGTTTATTTATGATAATTTCTGTGTATGAGGGGAGGGTGCTTACTGTCTACCCCCACCCAGCCCTGGAATTGGCTTGTTTTGTGGACGTAAAGAGGGGCAACTCCCAAGTGCCAATAAAGAACCTAATTATGCAGTTATAACTCTAAAGTTGTAAAACCAATTAGAAGTATATTATTTACCTTGGAATGGGAGAAAATTTTTTCCATTATTCTTAACTAAACATAGCATAATGGTATGCACAAAATCTCTGCACAAGACTAAAAGAATGCCATGGGGTATGAAACTGCTGCTTTCTGGCAATGAACCCCAAACATAAGTGACGCATTTCCTAAGAGCAACCGAGAGACTGATGGGATCCCTACAGAAGATTTTGGTTATCCTGTAACTCATCTCATGCCTTGGGATTTTGTTCGTTACAAATTGAGAATTTGAAATGGAGTTTATTCTCCAAAGGTCATTATAAAGAAAATGAACATAAAGCTTACCAAATCTATGATTTATACAAATGCTCAAGGATGAGTATTGAATTCTTTCATATAATTTATCTCTGTACTAATTATTAAAGAACCTTTGAAGGTAGGCAGAGAGTCAAGTGATTACTTTCTCATTGCCAAAGTCAGCCAGGAAGCACCAGTCGATGAACAGTGTGTTGGAAGGAAAAAGAGTCAGAGAATATTGTATCAGTGAGATTTTGAACAACCCAGTGATTCCCATTCAAGGGAATGGGCTTCAACCTATTCTGGTGTTCTCAACACTCCCTCCTTATGCAAGGTATAGATGCCACAATTTTCCCAGCATAAGCTCGGTTGAATCTCTCTAATGGCATCTATGTTGGCCCTATTTTCTACATAGGCATAGAGGGATGTCTTCATCATTTGCAGGAGTCTGGGGTTACTGCCAAGGGCAGTGATCCAACTACACAGGCAAGGAAAACAGATAATCTATTTCGCTTCCTGAATCAGCACTGCATCCAGTAACACCTGAGCAGTGAAAATCCTGTGGTGTCTTCATTCAAGAGCCAGGAAATTCCACGTGTTTGTGGAATCAAGTTCTCTCCTAAGTGGAGTGACTGTTTATTGTTAAGTATCCATGAACGGAAATCTGCAGTCAAATAGCAGCCAGGCAGTCGCACGTTCACCATGGATCTACGCCCCAGTGGCTCCAGCTCTGAACCAACTGCTCAGGAGTTATATGATAACTAATTCACCGGGTGCTATGTCTCCCTGAAATTCTACATGTAGTTGAGGTTCACTGGTTTAGTGACGTGAATGAAGGGAATTTAGTGTACTTCAAATCTCTCATTACACCTTAATTAGGACCCCAGCTAGAAATATCAATGTTTGAACAACTGTAGCAGACAAGGTTTCTTTTCTTTCTTTAATCACATATTGTAAAGCAGATTGAAGTAGTTTATCAATGTTTTCTTCTTTTGTTTTTCTCCCGATTGAGAATCTATAGCCAAATAGATTAACATAAACACTAACGCTGTGGTTTTTCAGTTTTAATCCTTAGCTCAGTCAGCAACTCTCAGTCAGAGAAATAAATGGTAACAGTTACTATAGAAAATATGCTATTAAGAATCAGCAATTTCATAATTGTTTTTTATTGTCTTTTGTTTCTGTGTTTTTATGTTTTTTTAACAGAAATCATGCCACTGAAACAAATTATACCCTTTTTTATTTGTTAGTAAATTTCCAGATTTTTTTAAATTCCACATTCATTTTGATCTTAAAAACTTGTCCTAGAACCAACAATTACCAGTGATCTTAACTCGGGGCACCTGTGTAAACTCCACTGCAATAAAGCTTTATTGTAGGAAACTCATTTTAATGCATGTAGCATCTATACCATAAATAATTTTAAAAATTAGCTTGTAGGTGTCAGTATAGTAAGTCTTTATAGCAAACTAGGTGAAACACCTGATTTTACCTATTTATTTAAATAGTTACCTTCCTAACACATAAGTTTACAATATATTTCTGATTAAAACAAAATATAATTAAACTACAACTTTAAAAATCCACCTTTAAATCAAAGAATGAAGACAAACAATACTAAAATTTAATCTCTCCTTTGGGGCAGGAGACAGCTTACAGGTCTAGTCAGCCAACTAAATGACAGTCAGAAAAGATCATGTGACGGGGATCTAAAAACTAATTAATCTCCATAAAGCTGTAAGTGAGGTAGGTAGGATGACTTGAAATCTGATTACATTATCGCATTTAAGGGAAGAAAGTGCAGCATGTATTTTTCATGTTGATTTTAACCACCTGAGCCCATAATGACGTTTTGTACCTTGAAAGAAAACTCATCTTTCATCCATATTTAAAAAGAACTACAAAGATGCTATTATCATTAGTACTTGATTTACACGTTTGGTATAAATACTATGAAAACGAATCATGTTGGATGCCTTTATAAAGTTTTTCAGGAATAAGTAATTCTTTGAAAAGTAGATTCACTGTAAAAAGCTAGCCATAAATCCAAAGATTAAAAGAAATTGACAAAGATATTTAAAGGAAATAATAATTTTACCATTCCCATCCCTACCTCCATAAAAAGCAAATGATTAGGTAGTATATTTTGGCTATTGAACATTTATGGACTGAATTTTTATTAGTTCTAAAGTTAAAATGCTATTCAAAATAATTCCAAAAATTGATTAAAATATGATATTCTCTATAGCTTCCATTATTCTAGTCACACACAACTCACGTAAACAGTGTGAATGTTAGAAGGATTCATTCAGAACTCCATGAAATTGTACTGAATATTTCACATCGAATTTTTTTTCTATTGTTTTAATATTTAAGTAAAAAAGATTTCCATAATGATTCTTGGAACTCTGCCTTACCTGCAAGAGAAGAACAAGGAGTCTAGAATAAAAATTTGAAACATTACATTGGAATGCCCTAAAAATAATCCTTATTAGACAGGAATGAGCCCTGAAGGGCGAGAGTGTGTATGTGTGTATGTGTGTGTGTTTGTGAGTATATTGTGTGTGTGAGTCTATGTGTATGTTAGAGAGACAAGAGAAAGAGATTTGGCGTTCTAGTAATAAACATTATTAACCACAGATTATGTAAATCTTACTATGCAAAAATATCATTTAAGAAAACATTGAAAGTGCTATATCTGAGTAGAAACTCAAGCCAGAAAAAAATATTGCTGGCAGGTAATTTATCGTATATCGAACACAAAGGGAAGATGACAAAATATATTCTATAATTTGTTTTATGAAAATGATAATTATTTTTCCCATAATAATATTAACAAATGTGTAAGGAGACTAAATCATAAAAATAGAGTACTTCTCACTGAAGATCTGAAAGCACTTTATAGATGAAGGGCTTTTTTCTGCTGTATTTTACATGAGCAAAGTTTTCATGAATTAAGATATATTCACTATTTTAGGACAAAAGTTATATTATTTTTCATTTTGGCAAAAATAATAAAGGCTACTCAATTTTTCCCAGTGTGCAAACTGCAGAAGAATCTCAAGGGTAGTGTCATTTGAGATTCAAAAGACAAGACTTTTCCCCTTCATTTCTCTGTTCTCTACTCCCGTTAAGGTGAATGTGCAGGCATACAGAGAGGTGCACGCCAGGAGATATGCTCCTGTGCAGAGTCAGATGAGGAGAGGCTGGAAAGCTCTAGAGGTTGTTGAACTGGGCAAAGTGAGAGAAAACCCCCAGGATATCTTTTCAGGAAGGGGAGCCACTCCATCTTTTCTGACCTCTGCCTTCACACCCATCTAATCTCTTCTATATCCCTTCCTATTATCCTCTATCTTTCCACTTTACCCTTTAGATCCAGAGTATGGAAAACATTTTCCCTGACCTGAATAAGCACTCACCAGAAGCTACTTCCTGAAGTCAGTGAATATTTTTAGACTTTAAAAAGCACTGTTATTGTAACTTTCTGACTATGAGTGATATTAGTTAAAATATTGTCACAATTATTTAGGATTAAGTTCCTACTGCTTACGTATCTCAGGTATATATTTCCAATCATTGATGATTTAAAGCATTAAGAGAGGACTCTTACCAATAGATAACTAAGAAATATCCATGGTTAAAGCTAAAAGGAGGTAAAACAAAAACTATGACACTGTAGTGTATTCTAACAGTTTGTGCCAAGAATTTATAAAATGTTCTATGTATGAAATAATTTAGAAAAAAAATCCTTCTACAATTATTCTATAGAATGTTTAGTGGGATGCAGGGGTATACCTGAGGTACAAGATATCATTCCATCAAATGCTAAATTTTAACCGGAATTGTGGTCTATCATATAATGAATCACAAATGTCTGATCATTTCCACCAACTGTGTACTGCAGAAAAATTTTATGAGCCTATACACAGTCAACATAATCAAATAGACAAAGCTTGTCACTCAAGGTTTTTTTTTTTAAAAAATAGATTAAAAGGAAAAAAGAAAATGAAGCAGTCAAAGGAAAAGCTGATGTAATTCACAACTCTTATACCTTTCTCTAAACTTTTACCTTTACTTGTGATATTACAGAACTACTCAGCCATTTTAGAAATTCTGAGATCCAAAATGTGTCAACAATATCACATACTTTATAAGCTGCTTTAAAGTACACCCTCAAAAACTTACTTTTCTAAAGCAGTAATTTGTATACGTAGTATAAATTGTCAACCCTTCTGCAATCTTAAGCCAAATTTTGTTTTGGTTGTGAAATTTAGGTTCCTTCTTTCTTTTCTTCTTTTACTTCCTTTCTGTCTGACAAGGTATTAGCTGACACATCTAAATTTTAGATGTAAATTGAGACCTAGTGTGACAATTGAGAGACAGGTTTATGAACCACCAGCACTCCTAATTGGTAGTTTGATTTGAGTGTTTATTTCTTTATGCACTTATTTACTTATTTGTTCATTTACTTATGGATAGAACATTAGATAAAAATCCATTTGAAAATACTTTAATGAGAAAGATGGTGAGCAAATTCTCCTTTAATATAAAAGCCACTTCAAGTATTAATCATGATTACAGAAAACTCCCATTGTGACAGAATATCATTTAACTTCCAAAAACTAGAGGCAGTAACAGCACACAGTTTTTTAAGCTCTGCTATGGTAATAATTTTGTGTAACGAAATATTGTACAAACTAATCTTTGAAAGAGCTTAAATTACCAATCAAATGTACATAACCTATTTCATTTGTTAGGGTCTTGATTTTATATATTATTTTGGCTTTGTTTGAACAAATACACTTGGCCATAATGAAAATAAACCTGCTGAAGTCTCCGAGGTCTGAAACAAGATATAACACATTTCTGCACCACGGGGTGGGCTCATGGGATACCTACTGAGAAAATGCATGCCCACTGAGCATGCCCAGACTATTAAAATGAATTGACATGTTAATGCTGACAGGAAAAGAGCACAAGAGAGCTTGCTAAATTACTGCTCAGTCAGGCACTAGGAATTCCTGAGTGGCTAAGTCCGGAGCAAAACCCACAGCAAGCACAACAACAACAAGAAAACTTTATTGTCAAATGCTCCCAAACAAACAAACACTAACAGGGTTGTCATGTTAGTAATGCACCTACCCATAAATCATATGGATTTTAATCATACCTGCCACCTTAGCTGCTTATCCCCAGAGAAATTGTTTTCTTTTTGCTCCCTCCTTCATTCGCTTTCAATTATCTGGAAGCTGTTTCGCGTGTTTATTTATTTATCTAAAGTTCACATACAGTATGCACGCACAAATTTTCTCCAGGGGTCTGGGACCAGGCAGATCATACACAAGGATGCAGTGGCGCGAAGCAGCTAACAGCCCAGATGAATGTACTCCGTCTCAAAAACCTGCTTTGGACCATGATGACAAGGAAAGGGGAGGACAGAAAGTAATTTGTGTGTGTACAATGATTGATTATGGTTTAACATGTAGGCATTTCACCTTAAGACCACTCTAGGTAGACTTAAAGAATGATGGAACAGAAAGTCCATCTGGTTTTTGATAAGCAAAGAAGAAAAAACTGCTTTTGCACATTTAAGTCATTAGTTCTATCTTCTACAGAGGTGGAATAAAGTTTATTTGCTTTTAAACACATATATTTGATCAGTCTACTTCCTGCATCTAATAATTGTTCAAATTCTTAAATGTTAGGGTGAATATAAATAAGTGACTTTCAGAACTGGGCAGACAGAGAGGGAGAGAAAGGAAACTACATGTTTCATATGAAATTATCCAATCTTGCCATCATGTTGTCTTATTCCCATAAACAACTTGAGAAAGCAATACCAATTTGGCTACTCAGGAAATAAGTAGTGCACTGTTCATGACCTTTACTCAGCTCCAGGAGGTGAAAGAGTAGCATAGATGCATCATGATGCCCCTATTCTTTAGACACAAAAATCATTTTCATGAGACAAAAGTGGGTCATAAATAGATGTTAGGGGAAATTCAACAGAGAACTTTTGCTTTATTATATCTGTCAGATTAAAGGGTTTTTGATCCTCTGTGTGAGTGTGAGTGTGTGTGTGGTGTGAGTGTGCAAGTTGTGATGCCTTTTATGCATATTCTGATCTATACTTGCCATGCTGTGTATTAGCTCCATCTCTAAATACGATCTGTTTAGAACACCCAGAGAAATGAAAAGGATCACATGGAGTTTGACATTTTGCAAAATGAAAGAATAATGGATTTATTATATTGTATGTTTTTTTCCTTTTAATAAAAATGTCTAACTGACCCTTGGGAAGCTGGGCTGGAAGTTTAGAAGTCTGAATCATTTTTCTTCTTCTTTATACTAAAACAATATAAGAATGTAATTTCTTCAGTTTCGTATTTTTTTGATATTTTGGTAAATTTGAATTATTCTCACTCAAAAATCATAAACTAAATAATCTACATTTATCCTTAAGTAATTTGTGTCTTATATCGACTTAGAATGTTATATTCATATGCCCAGATAATCAAATCCCCCTACTTTATTTGCTTTTACATTTTCCTTCTTATGACTGTGACTATGGACATGCCACAAAATACAAAAAGCATTTGGCCTTTGACCTCAAGTCTGAACAGATAAATAATCTGTATCATATTGGATAAAAAGTTTTAGTCTTCCAAACTTAAATACATATTTCTGAGTGGAATATAAATCATTCAGTCACACTTCATAGATACTTTATTTTATATACCTATCTTTTAGAATTTCTTACCATAATATTATATTTACTCTTCCTTTAAAATTTATACTCATTAATCTATTCAACAATTACTTATTGAACATTTAATATGTATCAAGTAGATACCACATCAGAGTATTTTAGGTGACATATCCCTTAAGTGGTACATAGAGCTATATCTATCTCATTTCCAAAATATAACATCAAAGTCTAAAATTAGATTATAACTATACATGGTTTAGATGCATCAAAATATCCAAAAGGTGCCCATAACTTTATATCAACAGAAAATGGCCAACAGGAGTTTGGTTGTCCAAGTCTCTATTGATCTCTCTGTATCTTATGAGTGAGAAGAGAAGGTAGCCTAACGCAGAATATAGAGTGGCACAGAATTGTAAGAATCCTCATAAAGACTGAGAAGGAAGAGTCAGAGAGGTTGATGAACTTAGGAAAATGTGAAAAGGAAAGAGAATATTTCAGGAAAGAGAATGCAAGGCTGTTCAAATGTCAAACAAATGTCAACTAAAAAGAGGCTTTGGTTTAGTAAAAAGATGTCATTGTTGACGTTGCAGGCCTAGTAGAGTGGGAGTCCAATTGCAGTGACTTTAGAAGTAAATAGAAGAAAATGAAAAGGCAACCAGGGCAAAAAAATATATATTTTAAAGAGTTTTTGCAGTGACGGGGAGAACAGAGAGATAAGGCTGTAGCTAGAACAGGAATCTGAGGTGGATGGAGGCAAGTGTTCAGGGACACCACGCTATAACTACTTACAACATAGTTTGTGTCTAGCTGTCTCTGGAGTTGTGCAGTGCACAGACAATGGAGCTTTATAAGGTGGCACTGTTATTTATTCATTTTCAAAATAATGAAACTTTGAGAGAGAACTTTGCTATGTTTAAGTGCTTATGCAAAGTGGCCAATAGTGAAAAACAAAGACTAGAGATATGGGGAAAGAAAGAGAGATTCAGAACTAGTGTAACAAGGGATTGGCCACAGGGGCACGATGAGGTATCCCCCCTTTTTTTTTTCTTTTTTTTTTTTAAGTTAAGTGTGAATTCAGGTCAGTTGTGCCACCTACAATTCTTCCATGGATGTACACGTGGCCAGGGTACATAAAACAGCCCTGCCACACCCTCGCCAAGTCACTCTTTACCATTATAAATTTTATCTTTTATACTATCAGCATGTGACATTACTTATTTGAAGTAGGAAAAAGAAACTCTATTTTTCACTATTGTACCCCTAGCTCCCAGAATACTGCCCACAGGAGGTGCTCAATAAATATTTATGGATTTTTCAGTGATTTTATAATACAATTATTTGTAAAATTGTGCTATGTTCTTGAAGAGGATATTATTGTTTGTCCAAGCAACAGCAAATTCTCCTTTTTCTCATGTTGTTGGATCTAAATTTTATTAATGTGTGTTCACTTCTTCCCCAGCAACTCAGGAGAATCATAGTTGGTCTTAGCAGCTTGTGACTGTTTTATCAGTCTGCTTGCCGGGGAATAATTTTATGGTGGGCATGTGACCCAGGACTGGCCAATGAGATATAAGAAAGGATTATCTTAGGGAACTCTAGGAAATGTTTCCTTACTGATAAAAAGAAACAGTAAGAAGAAATAGCTTCTCATTTTCTGCTCTACATCATTTTATCTTTATTTTATACCTGGATCTAGAGCACCCATCTTATAAGCATGAAAAGAGCCAGTGTAAAGAATAAACTAACTTGCTTTAGTAGAGAAGAAAGATTTGGGTTATTGAACAAGTTAACCATGACTTTCATTTACTCATGCATCTGAGTAGCAGTCCTACCCCATGACGTGTCAGGAGACAGTAGAGATGACTGCCATAATCTCTAATTTCAGAAGCTTACAAACTCCTGACCTTGAAAACAACATGTCCATGTACAGGTGAGAGGACACAAAAACAGATTAACAAACAAACACGTATTTGTAATCTAGAGGCTTGCCTGAGGACAGGCCCACTTAGAACTTGATTGAAGATGTTGAAAGAATTCATTTTCATGTGACTCTGAGACTCATGGCAGGGTGCTTATGCAAAATCAGCATCATAGAGAGATTTCCAGCAGGACAGTTCTTATATAATGTAACATTATCTTGGGAGTGATGTTCTATCACCTTGTATATATTCTATTAATTAGAAGCAAATTACCAGCCCTACCCACACTCTAAGGGAAGGGATTATACAGAGGCATGGAAGTGAAGACCTTCAGGGCCATTTTGGCTTCTGTCTACTGCAGTCTACCCTCTAGCCACCAACGATTAATGTCTCTCCCACATGCAAACTAAATTCACCCCCTCCCAAATTTCCTGAGTCTCATCCCATTATAGAACCAGCTCAACATTCAAAATCTCATCATTTAAATCAGGTCTAGGTAAAAATGAGGTTTCTGGCGATAATCTGTTAAGTATAGCTAGCTCCTGAGGCACGATTCCTCTCCATCTGTGATCTTGTGAAACTAAAGACACAAGTTATCTGCCTTCAACAAACTCAATATAAATTCGTGGGACAGACCAAAAATAACATCTATAGACAGTCCAGTTCAAAAAGGGGGGAAATGAAAGATAAAAGGAAGTCACTGCTGCATGGCAGATATCCAGCCAGGCAAAGGTTTGATTTCTGGAAGAGGTTTCGAGACCTAAGGACAATTCTGTGTGGCTCTAGGCTCCTCCTTCTTGGTTCTTGGTTCTGCTTTCTGAGTCACCCTTCTTTTTTCATAAAAGGTAGCAGCTGAGTAGTTTTATCAGTATTTCCTGCCAGTAGAATTTTGGGAGTTTGACAGCCTCCTTTCACATGTACTCTGTCCTTTTTAGTCCAAACTGGTAGCACCTTCATTGAAACAATTATCTCAAGTACTTTGCGGGTCTCCTGTGGATTTTAAAGGGGTTCACTCCATTAGACAAAAGCCAGGCCCACAGATCTTTTCGAGTAAATCCCTTCTCTTCCTTGGCATCCTGCTAAAATCACTAAAGCACACCACCATTTACTCAGTGGAATCTCTACGGTTTGACTGGGAGAATCTGTGAGACACAGCCTTAATCTCTTGAAAGAGGCCTTTGCGTTATTGAATACCCTAACCTTTTAATCTTTCCGAGGCTTTAGTAAAAGACTGTAGAGTCACATCCTCTGCTTTCTCTCCAGAGCAAGCTTTCTTGACAGCGAATCCCTTAATTTTAATTTTTTTTTTTTTTTTTTTTTTTTTTGCCATCTGGAGAGACTGAGAATTTTCAAAATCATCAAGTCCTGGTTCCTTTTTTTAGTAGTTCTGTCCTCAATTTATCTCTCTTCTCTCACATTTTACTATAATCAGCAAGAATAAACAAGGCAGCACCTTCAACACTTAGCTTGGAAATCAGCTATATGACCACATGCATCACTAAAAAGTTCTGCTTTTCGTGTAACCGTAGGAGACAATTTTGCTAATTTTTCTACCACTCAATGACAAAGATCCTTCTTCCTTCAATTGTCAATAAAATGCTCATCACTTTACTTTTCAGCTCTCATTGACAGTGTCCTTAATATCCAGGTTTCTGTTAATAATCTGTTCAGGAGTAGGACTTTTATTTTTATTTATTATTTATTATTATTTTTTTTAATTTTTTTGAGACAGAGTCTTGCTCTTTCTCCCAGGCTGGAGTGCAGTGGTGCAATCTCGGCTCACTGCAACCTCCGCCTCCAGGGTTCAAGCAATTCTCCTGCCACAGCCTCCCGAGTAGCTGGGATTACAGGTGCACACCACCATGCCCAGCTAATTTTTTGTATTTTAGTAGAGAGGGGGTTTCACCGTGTTGGTCAGGCTGGTCTCGAATTCCTGAGCTCAGGAAATCCGCCCACCTCGGCCTCCTAAATTGCTGGGATTACAGGCATAAGCCACCGCGCCCAGCCCTATCGAGGCATTTTCTATTGTGTTTCCCAAAATTTCCCCTACCTGCACCCACAGCCTGGTTCCGAAGCCACTATCAGAGTTTAAGTATTAGTTTTCCATACTATGTAACAAATTATCACAACCCTAGTGTCCTAAAACAATACATATGTATTACCTCACTATTTCTGCAGGTCAGGAGTCCGGGCACAGCTTGGTAGAGTCCTCTGCTAAGGACTACAATCAAGGTGTTGGCTGTAACTGGGATTCTCATCTGGAGGCTTGACAGAAGAACAATCAGCTTTCGAGTTCACTCAGATTGCTGGCAGAATTCATTTTCTTATACCTACAAGGCTGAGGAAGCTGGCTTCTTGCTGGTCATTTCCTGGAGGCCTCCTTCAACTCCTTACCATCTGGGCCTCCTAGCATGGCCGCTTCACTTTTTCAGTCAATAAGAGAGACAGAAAATCTCTAGAACAAGACAGGTTATTTTATCATGGACATAATCATGAAGTGATGAAGTGACTCCTATCACCTTTGCTATATTTTATAGATTAGAATCAAGTCAAATTTCCCACCCAAGGGGAGGGTATGATACAAAGGGATAATATAGAAAGGTGAGTGTTAGGAGCTGATTAATGCTCTCTTCCCCACAACCCACAAATTTATATGTCAAAGCCCTAACCCACTGTACCTCAGAATGTGACTGTATTTGGAGATAAGGTACTTTCGTCTGATGGTTGTATACCCACAACATTCATATATTGAAACCTACTCACCAAGGTGATGATATTAGGGGGTGGGACCTTTGGGAGATGATTAGGTCACGAGGGCTCTGCTCTTGTGAATGAGACTGCAGTCCTGATAAAAGAGACCCAGAGAGAGGCCTCATCCTTTCACCTTGTAAGAACACGAGAAGGCATCAACTTTGAAGCAGAGTGAGCCCTCACCAGACACTGACTCTGCTGGTGCCTTCATTTTGAACTTCCCAGTTTCTAGAATTATGAGCAATAAGTTTCTGATGTTTATAAATTACCCAGTCTAAGGTATTTTGTTATATTAACTTAATCAAACTCAGACATAAAGTCTTTAAACAGATAATTAAGTTAAAATGGGGTCACTAGGGCAGGCCCTAATACAACGATGGGTGCTCTTATAAGAAGAAATTAAGAGACAGACAAGTGCAGAAGGAAGACCATGTGAAGACACAGAGAGAAGATGGCCATCAACAAGCCAAGGAGAGAGGCCTCAGAAGCCAACCCTGCTGACACCTTGATCTCAAACTTCTAACCTCCAGAATTATGAGAAAATAAATGTCTGTTGTTTCAGCCACCCAGTCTGTGGCATTTTCTAGGGTCATTGGGGTCACTTTTGAGTCTACTCACCACAACTGAGAATATTATTGGTGGTTTTAACACAGTGTCCTGAGAAACTCTTGCAGTTTTTACAAGGTATTCAGAGGGCCCTCAGAAGGAGTGGGTGAGAGGAGCTAATAAATGAGACCCTAGGGTTTCCAACTCCACCTCAGTGAGTGAGTTCCATTTTTATCTGTTCTATTTTTTGGAATTTCTACCTAGTGAGAACTTTCCAAATTCAAAGAATCTCTATAGTCTTTTCTGATGTGTTCTCTCAGGAATATATTGCTCTTATAAATTTTATTGATTGTTAAAATAGCACTGAACTTATATTTAGAGCTGAATTCTGATATCCAACCTTATAGAATCCAGGTTTCGAACTTTGAACAAACTCCTAAACACTCTGGATTTTTGTTTTTTCAATCCTAAAATTATGAATTTGAACAAAATTATTCTAAATTTCTTTCTATCTCTTAATTATAGCATTTTCCATATTTTGTTTTTAATCACTTTGCTTCTACTCTTAGGAAGGATAATTCTATATGATAAAAAGGTTGTTTTGCTTGATTAATAATAAGGATTTCTGAGAATTAAAAACAAAATATATTAAAAGTATTGCATATATTTGTACTGAAAAAGAACTTGACACTATTTCTCAGCATTAGCGAAATGTATGAGATTTGTGTTTTGGGCATTGATTACAGTTTTTATTCTGAATTATGTATCTTTGGGAAAGAAAATTAAATTAGCCATAATAGATTGGCTATTTTCATAAGTTCCATGAGTGTAGAAGTATCATAGCCAATTTTAAGAGAAAATATCTTGTATCTTAAACTGCAGTAGTTTTTACCTTTGTATTTTCAGAGAATAATTTAATATTTCTGTAATGTTTCTTTGGTGTCTAATAAAAGCAGGTGACAAATTAGAAAGTGAAAATAAACTTCTTTTGTTTAATTTCCAAAGACCTCATCTGTAATTTTATTGCTTTTAGCCATTTCACTCACTGGTATGGGAATTTACATCAATGAATAATTCTTTTCCCTCACACCTGTTGTCTGAACTTGCTGCCATAGTTAAAAATTTATCATTTTGTTTTAGGCTGTCAAAACTCATCTCAGAAATGAAGTACACATTTACCTTCACTCACCATAACACAGTATTTATTTCCTTTAGGCAGTGGTTCAGAGTTTGAGGTTTGCATAAGGTAAAAAACTTTCAAATGTTCTTTTAATTTTCTGTTGATATCTATTTTGGTTCTTTTGTCTTCAGTTCCTACAGTGAAGGTCCCAGAACAGAACTTAGATGAATACTTAGAAGGCCAAGTTTCTAAACCTATATCAGACTAGCAAGAGATGTTCCCTTCAAATAAGTTCTCTGATGTATGGGAGACAGGCAAAGACTAAATTGACCATGTTTGCTGAATTCTGCAAGCCCATAGGGGGCAGAATTCCACCTGCCTGGGATCTTCTACTGGCGTAAACTCAGGGACCAGGCTTTATAAAATGAAATGGGCTGTGAGGGAACAGCCAAAGTGACGGCAGATTGTGTGCTCAATGACCGTATGGTTTTCATTATCTTGTTCTCAAGGAAGAATTCATCCAAAGAACAACCAAATGAAAGCAATGTGTAAACCATGTCAACCCATCTTTGGATGGATGTGCCACATTTGCTCCATTATCTAGTGGTGATTGTATAAAGGTGGGGAAAAGGGAGAGGAAGTGGGAAAAATGAAGGTAGTACAAAAAGAAGGTGCAGAAGGAGCAAGAAAAAAAGAAATGTGTCAGCCACTCAGCTGTCTCATTATGTAGCTTCCCACACTCACCAAAGATGTAATTCATCCTGCAGGTGCAAACATTGTTGGCTTTCCATGGACTCTTGACGGATGGACCGGATGCATGTTTCCTTACCCCAGATGCTCTTTAGCAACACCAGCAATGAGATAGGGGATTGTGTGCACCTGAATCAGCACATGCACTGAGTCTTATTTGTCTTATTTCTTAAAGAACCAGTAGTGTTGTGCACAGAGCGACAATAACCAGCCAGAGGAAGCTTTTTTAAATATTAAAAAATGGCCAATCTAAACACTTTTGTGAGTCACTTCTTAATAACTGCCTCTAAGATAAATATGTCATTACTGCCCTGATACTCGTCACCCACAGACTCACTAGTGGACGATTATCAGATCATATGACAGCACTGGACCCTGTAATAAAATTCATCCTCATGTTTTCTACAATATTTTCAAAAATTGAAGATGAATTTTCTACTATAAACTGAGAGAAAACTAGATTTTCAAGTTATCTGAACAGATAACATATTAGAAGTGGGAAGGTTCCTGCTCTCCGAATCAGCTTCCCCTTTCCTCCCCTCCTGGCTCATTAGCTCCCACCAACTTTGAGGATTCCAAGATCCCAAACAAAACTGATTCTTTTCTGGTTGAAGTTCCATTGACTCTTGGCAAAATGTAACTTCCTGGTTCAAAGAAAAAAAGCTTGTAAAAAAAAGCTCACAAGGCTTCTTAGACATCAAATGGGTCTTATGAAACCACATTTTGATGAGCTAAGTGTAAATGAATCAGAAACACATGGATTAAATTTCCCTTGAAATACACATGGGTTTGAAAATTAAGGAAAAAGTGTTTAGCCAAATGTGTTTTGGGTTTCCTTGAACTGAAAACATTTGGAAAAAAAAAAAAAAAAGTCAAGGCATTTGCTAAACCCTAATACACTGTTGTGTTTGCTCAACCCTCCTTCAAACCAACTAAATTTCCACAAGGCTTCCTCCACTCCCCTGTGGTTTGTTTTGTCACCTCTGTCTTGACACTTTACAGACCAAACTCAAGTTCCATTAAAAAACAATAGACCGTTGCTCATCTACTTAAATATGAGGGAGCTATTAAAACACCCAGCGAATCAGAGACATTAAGGGATAGAAATCACCCATTAGGTCATGATTTCTGTCCTGAGGGTTGGAACACATGCACTCACAGCTCTCTAGTGCTTTATCCAGTGCAGTTTTAAATGTCTCAAGTGACAGGACTTCCACCAGCTCCCTTGGGAGAATATTGTGCATCCTAATAGATTTTGCCATTAGGAACTGTGCCTAAGTCTATAACAGAGGTGCAGTGGGATGTCTAGGGTAGGGGGGAGGAATGGTGGATAATTAACTCTTTCACTACTGCCCCATAATCACCTGTAGCATGTTCAGCAACTTTAGCATCTCAGTACTAAAGAATGTGCTATGTGTGTGAGAGTTTCTATTAAAAGAAAATTTGGTTAATTGTGTAAAATTGTGCCAATTTCAGTGCAAAATATGGCTTCACGAAGAACAGAACCATCACAAAAATACTGTGGTAAGTCGTAAATATATTATCTTACCTGATAAATTTTACTATTTCTTAAAATACATGACTTTGAAAGTCTTATGATTTTCACTGATCAGGAAATGTCTAATTAGTACCGACCTGAATCTCAATGCTCATAGTACTTGTATATGTATTCTATTATGTATCTTCTCTCTAAACCACCTTCCTTCTGCTGCCAATATATTTTCTTTAAACCACTTTGCAGCAAATGGACTTATCTCACATTTCTGCTCTCCTCAGGAAAGTAACACATTTGTGAGGAAATATTTGTTTGTCTTTCTAGATGGAAAACAAAACCTTGCTTTCCATATGACTAACATGTTTTTAGAGGTCCTATGGCAGAGTTTACATTTAATTTGCTCCAGTTCTCATTCTACTTACAAATGAGTTATAAGGCACGTAATGACTTACATGGCCTGTCATACTGCTACTATGTTAGCCTTTTCAAGATTCTGCATTGTGAACAGCTGAGAGGCACACCTCTTTCTTGCCAGTTACTGCAACCTGTAAAACTTAACCAATGGAATGGCAGCAAGAATCAGGTAAGGGGAAATGGGAAGCAACATGACCCTCTTGAGCTCTTTTTAATCTCTCTTGGCTATGGAGTGACTTTTATGTTTCACCCAAACTTGTCGTTCCTTTTAAAACGACCATCTTTTTCTCCCCTACCTTGTTCCTTATATTATCTTGCCCCTCTCTGTGCTCGTTTCTGTGGCAGTCATACAAAACGAGGTCCCTGTTGGGGTATGGAGTTCAGACACCAGTATCCAACTAGCTCTCTCTTTCTCTGGTTTTTGTTTTTGTTTTGTTTGTTTGTTTGTTTGTTTGCTTTTTACCAATTTTAAGATTTGGGAAGGGAAAGTAGGAATTGAGTTGAATAAGCATTTTTGGTTGTTGCTATACTTACCCACTTGCTTAAAGATACTTTAAATAGTACTTAAATCTGAGGAGTAGCCTTTCGATTACTATATCTTTACCTAATGATACTTATTATTAACAAATAGAACTGGGTCATTTTCCTCCCTCAATTACACCAAAATGTGAAGTTGCTTTCCCCAGACTGTATGTATCACTATCAGAGCTTTGGCTTACCATGCTTTTGTCCAGCAACGATCTAGCACTGTGTTTTTTGTTTTTTTTTCCTTTGATGTCATAAGTCAATCCTTGTGACCCTTTTAATGCTCTTCTCTGAATTTCTTCTAATGGTTCCTTTTCCTCCCTTGCTTAAACAAATTGCTAATATTTAGCAACTTCTAAATTTTGCTTTCAAAAGTGGAAATTGCATTTTTTAATATTTGTGCTGGTTTGAATTCACATCAAGTTTTGCAAAGCACAGACTAAAACACACATATGCTATTGCCAGTTGGGAGAAACCAGGACCAAAAAAGGGGGGAACTACTGTTTATTTTTCTTCCTTGAAAATCATTTTATATTGAAGTGATTCCAAGCAAAGAGTACGAACAATATTCTGAATCTAGTTACTGAGTTCTGTATTCTATTCTGGATTTGTTAAGTTTCTGAGTAAAGAAGTATTTATTTTATCATCTAGAAAAATGCTTTAAATTAGGTTTCATGCTGAAAAAGACAGAAATAATTGGCTCAGTTCTTCACAAAGAGTTAAATTTTGAGATTATGGTAAGCATATGATGCATACTGCCATATTATGCCACTAGCTTGTTTTTTTGATTATTGGCAAAAGTGAAATTAGATTCAGTAATGCATACAGTGTGATGCCTTCGGCTTACACAAACTTAGTAAAGTCTAAAAATCTATCAGAAGGAGCTGTTGGCAAGGCCATGCTCATCTAAGTGTGCATATTTACTTTTCTACTTCTTATATAATGGATCCTTTAAATAAAAGTCACTATGTAGTTCATCTTATTAAGCACATCAAATAAGTCATTGTCTGAACGGGAAATCAAATTCAAGATTTGTTTCTTTAAAGTGATTTTATTCTGTCTTACAAATACATGTTATTTCAAAAGGAGATATTAATAAATCCTTGAAAGCCAACATTTTCTATGCTGTGATCATTCCATAGACATTGAGAAAAAAAGAGAAAATATTTATAAAGCATTTAGTGATGAGTAATTCACAAGGAAATAATTATAAATACAAGTCAAACAAATTGGCAATTGTTTGCATTTCAAATTAGAAATCACATGGAATGAAGCATTGCTCTGATTTGCTTTATGAGCATTTTAGGGAAAGCTCTTCCTACCTACATTGGGGAGACTCACATGGAGGTCTAGCTGATAGAGCATTAGTGTGAGAGTCTGGATTTCATAGTCTCTCCTGGCTCTACCATACCTCGCTGTGTGGCCTGGTGGAATTTACTCTGGATTTTCTGTTTCAGTTTCCTCATCAGTGCAACTGGGAATAAAAAGAAAGAAAAAAATGTTAAAGATATTAATGGTTAAGCTCACTAAACATTTATTAGGACCAAGCCATGTTTTTCTCTAAATGTACTCACGTCTGCTCACCTTCTCAATTCTATATAGTTTTGAGACAATCATGAGGACCTTGCATGTCTACCTAAGAGAAGAGAAAATTCAGTTGAAGAGATCACAGGACTGACCCAGAGTCACTGTGAGTATCAGAACAACCGGATAATGCCTCATTTATAGCAGTGCTCAACAAATATTAATGTGATCCTGTAGCGTTCAACCCAGATTAGCCACAGATGGACTTTCCTTGCTTATTTAACTCCTCAATTGACACTGTCAGCAACATCTGCTTGTTTTCTCCTATAGGTAGCATCGGATAGCAAAAAGGTAGAGCTTTTAGGTCTCCTCTAAATAGACATGCTTAAAAACCACAAAATATTCAGACTTGATGCTTAATTGCATTCTCAGCTAATGGAATGAAGAATAGTAAGTGGCTAGGGAAGGAGACAGGTTAGACTATGTGGAGAGAGTCATGCCAGCCCCGAATTTGGTATTTGCCCATACACAGGCAAACCAATATTAAAATATGTTACATGAAAATTCATGCATAACTAATGTAATTTGTGATCATTCTTTTTTCTTTTTTCTAAGTGGTCTTGCTCTGTCACCCAGGCTGGAGTACAGTGGTGTGATCATATCTCACTGCAGCCTCAGCCTCCAGGCTAAAGCGATTCTCCCACCTCACCCCATCGAGTAGATAGAACCACAGGGCCACACCAACATGCCTGGATAATTTCTTTTTTCTTTTTCTTTTCTTTTCTTTTTTTTTTTTTTTTTAAGAGATGGGGTCATCCTATGTTGCCCAGGCTGGTCTCAAACTCCTGGGATCAAGCAATCCTCTTGGCTCACCTCAGCCTCCCAAAGTGCTGAGATTACAGGCATGAGCTACCGCACCCAGACTGGACTCATTCTTTCCTTAGATTGACCCATGCGTATTTCAGTGAATCTTTGCGCAGATAGTAAGAAAAAATAGTGACTTTTATGTAGGGGAGATTATATTATCAGATTTGCTTGGGGATGCCAAACTCACACTCTTTGTCCCCATTCCTGTTAGCCATGTCCTAGGATTTTTTTTTTCATTCTTTCTTTCTTTTTTTTTTTTTTTTGAGACAGAGTCAGTTCATAGATGACTGTGCCAAAGACAAAAATTTAACAAATATAACTAAAGAAGATAGGTTTACATATCACTATAACAGCAATGATTTCCATTTAGTTCAAATTAATATTTTTCATTAATTTTTCTCAGGTTTCAGACCAAATTTTCTTATGTACATACAAAAATGGAAATAATATCTGCTGACGTATTGGCTGTATTAACAGAACTTTGTAAATGGTGAAATTATGGTAGTTTTATATTCTTTTGATTAGATCCTTCAGAGAAACAAAAAATAAAACAAAACAAAAGACTTAGTTTAGGCATTGCTTCCTCTAGAAAGCCATCTTTGACTGCCTTTGGGACAAGCATTTTTAGAATGCCTTAAATATAGTTCATGGGAAATAAATTCAAGCACTACAGTAGGAAAAGATTATTTGTATATGTGTGTGTGTGTGTGTGTGTATATATATATATAAAGAAAGATCCTTCAAATGGACAATTCCCCAAATCAGTATTTTCATACAATTTATAAAATCAAAGTAAAGTTTAGAGTAGTTCACTTTGCTAAAATGAATCAAAATTAAAAATTAAAATTAAAAGTTAAAATTAAAAATAAAATTGGTTTGTAATTATAATATAAATATAAATATTGGTAAAGGAAATTATCATTTAAAAAACACTCTTACTAAATTAAGAAACATTTGGAATGAAATACACTTGAATTGGCTACAGTGCATACATAATTTATAATTTTGTTTCCAAACTCTGAAAATCTCCAATTGAAATAGAAGTATCTGCAGTCAGAATTCATAATTTTTAAAAATTTCTACACTCTAGGACTAACTAAAATACAGAATTTTTCGGATGAAGCAGATGATTAATGATAATTTTATATAAAAATAGCAATACGTATTTTTTCATTGTCCATCAACAAATCAATTTTAGAAATATTTGAGCCTTTGAAAAGCTGTTTTACAAGTAAGCCTAAATATTCTAAAATATTCTAAAAGTATTGAAACTTTTATAATTTTATATTACTCTTAGAAATCATTTGGAAGGCCTCCCTAAAGTATTTTTTTAAATGAGGCCCCAGAAATTATCATTTTGAATTATCAGTTTTGTAATACAGGATAATGAAAAACAAGGCTTGCAAACAAAAAAGAATTAAAATTTATACTTGTAACGACAAAGGGACAACTGAGAAATTTAAGCAACGAATGTTCAAATAGTGTTCAATATTTACCTTTCAAATTCTAAAATTGTCCTGCAAAATATCCTGACAATTTAATCATGACAACTTTATTTTCCTGAAAAGTGGCCTCTTATGAAAATAGTTTTGTATTGGCAAAAGTGAATGCAAATGAAGAAAAAAGTCAGTACCTGTGAAAATATTCAGGTGGAATCTTTCATATTTTTACTATTTTTTGCTTGCTTAATTTTATATTTTTAATATGGCTACAAAAAAATTAAAATTAGATATGTGGCATTACAGTGTTATAAACTGATGCTGACATAGAACCAGTTTGGTGGTTATGTGATACTTGATTTTTAAAATTGATACTACTTTAATACTACATCCTGCCTGCCAACCCTGCAATTCGCTACTCACTCTTTGTCCTGCTTTTATGTGCATATTTTTATACTCAAGAAAATTAGAAGTCAGAATATCCACTCTTTAGTAGAATTTGCTACTAAATTCTACTTACCAAGTACTTCAGTACCTGTTAACAGATAATTTCCTCATTTAAAATATTATGGTCCATAAAGAAGAGTCAATTAAAGGCATCAATATATTCAAGTTAACTAAGCATGAAAAGAAACTTGGAAGAACTTTGCAGGTAATTTTACGAAAAACTAAAACAAAAGAAAGCCTTTGTGATGATGTTAGCACAACTTTGTAAATCTATTTAAAAACATTAATTTGTATACTAAAATGGGTAAATTTTAGGGCACATAAATTATACCCTAATAAAGTTGTTTCAAAAAAATTAAAAATAAAAACACTGAGAAAGTGTTTTTTGTTTTAGGGACCAAAACCAGTAACACAATATTAGACACAGACACAAACAAACAAGCAAAAAAATAATTAGCCAGGCACAGTGACTCACATCTTTAATCCCAGCACTTTGGGAGGCTGAGACAGGGAGATTACTTGAGGCCAGGAGTTGGAGACTAGTCTGGGCAACACAGTGAAACCTTGTCTCTACAAAAATAAAATAAACAACTTAGCCAGGCATGGTGGTGCACACTTATAGTCCCAGCTGCTTAGAGGCTGAAGAGCAAGGATTGATTGAGCCCAAGAGTTTGAGGCTGCAATGAGCCATGATTGTGCAACTGCACTCCAGCCTGAATGACAGAGAGAGACTAAAATAAAAATTCAAAAAAGAAAATGGACTAAGGTTCATGAAAATATACCAGAAATAATTGTTCTACTTTTATTTCTTCATAATATTCAATAATAAAATATTTTGTTTTAATGGTTATGAATATATATTTTAAAAGTTTTCCTTTTGAAAATATTTTTTGAATAAGCTAATATTAGTTTATACATAGAACTTTTGTGATCAATACATAAACGTTTTGAAATATGTAAACTTTAATGCTTTTAGCACCCCCTTTTCTATTAAAAGTGTTTAACACATCTGTTTTGGATGATACATTACAGACAGTCCCAGATGTATGATGGTTTGATGCATAATTTTTCGACTTCATAATTTTTATGACTTTACACATTCATTTCTACTGAATATGCATCACTTTTGTTATACACATACTTTAAGTACCATATAATCATTCAATTTTTTACCTTCAGCTCAGTATTTTTAAAATATATGAGATATTCAAGATTTTATTATAAAACAGGCTTTGTGTTAGATAATTTTGTTTAAATGCAAGCTAATGTAAGTGTTCTGAGCATGTTTAAGGTAGACCAGGTTAAGCTGTGATACATTAGGTGGTACATTAGGTGTTATTAAGTGCATTTTGACTTACCATATTTTCAACTCACGATGGGTCTATTGGTGCATAACCCCATCGTAAGTCAAGGAGCATCGTACATGCTCACATTATTTGAGTGACACCTGCAGAGCACTGTTCTCAGGTTTTAACAAATGGTAACTCTTTCATCCCTCATTTCAACTTTATGAGGCAGGTTATGATGGGAGAATTGGGGGCTGCAGAAGTGAAGCAATTTTCCCAAGTTGCACAGATAGCAAATGATGACCCCAGGATCTACATCCAGGTATTTTGGCTCCAAAGTTGTGCCAGTAACCACCAAGCAAATGTCCTCTCGAGTTCTTTGCTTTAGGGGATATGTCTGTGGTCTGTATTTCTATGTTGGGTATTTTTGTATTCAGATCACCAGACCCTCTTCTTTCTTCTGGTAGGTAGGTGTAAACCTGGGATTTATTTTCAAATCATTTCTGCATTACTGTTTTGGTTTATTATGTTGCAGAAAGCCTCATAATCACAGCCACATTATTCTGTCTCCTACCCCACCTTCATGCAAACATTTGGAGAAAGCTAAGAGCTGGTGAAATAAAGTAAATGTATCTATGAATAGCAACCTGAACTGTTACAGTTGCTACTGAGAACTGTTATACACATGTAATAATACAGTACCTGCAGTGCCAACTTACATAAACACTTCCACTTTAAAATGACATCTCTTTTCCTAACTTCAGTATCCAAAATCTATCATAACGACGTGGAATCTCATAACGGTAAGATGATACCTAAACAAGAAGCACTTTTAAATGTGAATGCAGTTCTTCTTGGTTAGGAAAATATTACTTTGTCCTCCTCTACTAAAAAGATGGGGAAAAAGAGTAGGATCTATACCTATTATTTCTGATCAAGGGCTACAGTGTATTCAGGGATGTTGTTTTCAGCATTCCATCTTTATCCCTCTTAATTCCACCAGCAAAAATCCTCCCTGTTACCCTCCTGTCAAGCATAGTTCCATAGGTAATCATGGGCAGGTCTATGCTTCATCCTTTTCCAAAAAGGCCTATGGCTCTATTTTATACTGTATTGGTGGTGTTCTGATAGTAATGTTTATTACTTTCCTTCTCTTCCTCTTTCTCCTATTCAAATTCTACTCCTCTCCAAAGATCTAGTTGCAGACCTACCTCCTTAACAGAACTGCAGTTGCTCCTTGACTTACAATAGGGCTATGTCCCAATAAACCCATAATAAATTGAAAATAGCTAGTCTACCTAACATCATAGCCTGCGCTACTTTACATGTGCTCAGAACATGGGCATTAGCCTACAGTTGGTCAAAATAATATAACACAAAGTCTATTTTATAATAAAGTATTGAATATCTTATGAAATATATTGAATACTGCACTGACTTATGATTTCTACTGATGTATATGGCTTTTGCACCATCATAAAGTTGAAAAATGGTATATCAAACCATCATAGGTTAGGGATCATCTGTATTTCAATGCCCATGATTTAATGTTAGGGATCATCTGTATTTCAATGCACATGATTCAATGTTAAGTTCTAATAAAACTTATTGCCTATATCATATCACATAAACTGATTTTACATGTGTATATTTTGTATATATAGATGTACATATACGTATATACATATATGTATATATACACACATGTATGTACATACATATATAAACACACACATATATATATTTCATATATAGGTTCATGTTTTTCTTCTTTTATTTTATATATATATAGTTTCATCTTTTTCTTCTTTTTCCCCAGTAAACTGTGAACCTTTTATGGAGAGGGATTGTATCATGATTTGTCTTCCTCTCCAGCTACGCTCCTTATACGGTTGATAGATAGTTGTATACACTTAAAGGGTTTCCTTTTCGTTTGATGGGTTTTAAGGTATTTATTTATAAGAAAAGGGGCTCAGCACCAATGGAACAGAATAGAGAAACCCGAAATAAATCCATACAACTACAGCAAACTCATTTTCAACAAATGTGCCAAGACATACATTGGGAAAGGACAGTCTCTTCAATAAATGGTACTGGGAAAACTGGATATCCATATGCAGAAGAATGAAGCTAAGACCCCTATCTTTCCCATCTATATAAATCAAATCAAAATGGATTAAAAGACTTAATCTGAAACCATAAACTAGGAAATTATGAAAATAAAGTGTTGGAGAAACTCTCTAGGACATTGGATTAGGAAAAAAATTTCTTAATACTTCACAAGCACAAGCAACCACAGCAAAAAGGGACAAATGGGATCACATCAAGTTAAAAATCTTATGCACAGCAATGGATACAATCAACAAAGAGAGACAATCCATGGAATGGGAGAAAATGTTTGCAAACCATCCATCTGACCAGAGATTAATAATCAGAATGTATAAGGAGCTCAAACAACTCAATAGGAAAAAAATTACAATAATCCTATTTAAATATGTGCAAAAGATCTGAATAGAGATTTTTCAGAAGAAGACATACAGATGGCAAAAAGATATATGAAAAGGTGCTCAACCTCATTGATCATCAGAGAGATGCAAATCAAAACAAGAAGATATCATCTCACTCAAGGTAAATGGCTTTTATCCAAAAGACAGACAATAATGCAACTGGCAAGGATGTGGAGAAATGGAACTCTCATACACTGTTGGTGGGAATCCAAATTACAACAGCCACCATAGAGAACAGTACAGAAGGTTCTCAAAAAACTAAAAATAAAACTACCACATGATCCAGCAATCCCACTGCTAGATATATACCCAAAAGAAAGAAAATTAGTGCATCTGCACTCCCATGTTTATTGCAGCACTATTCACAATAGCCGAGATTTAGAAATAACCTGTGTTCATCAACAGGCAAATACATAAATAAAATACAGGCCGGGCGCGGTGGCTCACGCCTGTAATCCCAGCACTTTGGGAGGCCAAGGCAGGTGGTTCACAAGGTCAGGAGATCGAGACCATGCTGGGTAATACTATGAAACCACGAATCTACTAAAAATACAGAAA
>NW_012103543.1:353381-378853 GCF_000951045.1 Mandrillus leucophaeus
TTTTTTTTTTGGCGACGGAGTCTCGCTCTGTCACCCAGGCTGTAGTGCAGTGGTGCAATCTCAGCTCACTGCAAGCTCTGCCTCCCAGGTACAACCGATTCTCCTGCCTCAGCCTCCCGAGTAGCTGGGACTACAGGTGCCCACCACCATGCCCGGCTAATATTTTGTAAAAAAATAAAAAAATTTTAAAAGATAAAAGGGGCTTGGCATTATGATACTCTTTATCCCTAATTATTTGCAGTGTAGAATATAGAACAAGTTATTCCCATATTCCAAGTTGTACTTTAAGTCCTATTAAAAGCACTATTCCATGAGTCCTAAATTCCACCAGGCCTAACTTCTATCCATATGTGCTGCAATTACACTGGTACTTAGTCATTAACACTCCTGTTCCTTGAGGATATAACAGTCATTGTCCAATATGTTGATTTAAAAGGCAACAACCTGGATCAGATTTCACTATGGCACATCAAAATGCCAGACACATGGCGACATCATACAAAATTCAACCTTATTCATTAGCCAATCAGCATTTACATTTCCTTTAACTTGAGATTATATTTGTGGCAATTTTGAAGGGTTCAATGAATGCATGTGACCATTAGCAAAGAGGAAAGCACATGAAACAGAAACAAAAAATTCACATATGTATGGGTAGTACAAGCATGCAGAAATATGGCCTTCATTTTCTTCTTCTGTTTGTCTTCCTTCTTTTTTCTCCTCTCTTCTTCCTCCTGTCTAAAAATCAAGCTTAGGAAAAACTTTTGGAAATATATAACATCGCCTTTCTACCCTCTATCTATTAACAAATGCCTTTGAAGAATAATCTATATATTCTGCTCAAAGATTGGGTTTACATAAAAATGGTGGCAATATGTTTGTGCATTACTTTGAATGAAGCCAGGATATATCAGTTTAAAATATAACAAAAATCCCTATCACTCAACATTTTTATTTTATTATAAAATGATAACATGTAATGATCAAATATCAGCAACATATGTATACAGAAAGGGAAATAACATTCTTTTTTTCTCAGTCAACAATCTCATTTCCCGTAGTGAAACTTGCCCACCCTGGAGATACAGATATAATCTTTTGAACATTTCTACTCACATTTAACATTAAAAAATTATATTTAAAGATCCACAGTTTTATTTAAAAACCAAAAAGATATCATTAAAATACATTATATATTATTTTATTCTAACATGTTTAACTTTTATCTCATTTATTAAATAGGTACATATATACATATATTAAATAATTGTATGCATATTATATATATATATATCTATCTTCACTATGTCCATCATTTTACATAAGTAAAACCATGACCTAATAAATGATATGTTATGTTACTGAAGTGAAGCAAATATTTGAATTAACTTGCTTGGTTTAGGTTTCTGCTCTTTTGCTTTCATTAGTGTTTCATTTTATGTTATAATCATTGCACCAGAGGAATTTTTTTAAGAGGTGAAAGATGGAAGGAGAGAAGTACCTTCTTTTTGCAGTGAGTTTATACAGTGATTCTATCACCTCTACAGTAATTCATCAAATATGTTCATTTTCAGGTAAAAGCAAATTATTTGAATATAAAAATTATGGTGTGGAGGTTTAATTTCTTGCATTCATTAATTGTGCATTGCTTTTAAGGCAAGTAATAGTTTTTTGTCAATTATTTAGGGGGAAACATGCATTTGTAATATATTTATAAATGTCTTCATGATAATATTTGCAGCATAGCCATTCTTCGCTTTCTATTTCTAATACAAACATCACTTAAGTTCCTCCTGGATTAAATATCATAAATACCTCACAGCCTTCTCTGCACAGTATATGGACTCTCCAAAAGAGGTGGGGTTTTATTGGGCATACAGAGAATGAGTAGGAGGTGAAAGAACTTACTTTGAGTTATTCCATGTGGCACAGATGATTTACACAGTTGAGTAATCTTTAGAGCCATGAGTGGAAAGGTAACTTGGCTTTGGATTATAGAAGAAATCCATTGCCAAACTAAGTTTTTGTTACTTCACTGGTAATTAAATTAATTTCCACTTTTCAGTGGACATGTAACTGTACTAACTATAAAGCTAAACAGATTCAGCACACAAATGTAGAATAGGAAATGGAGATCAGAGAAAAGGGAGTATGAGAGTCTTTGTGATAACATATCTTTGAGAAACCACAAGTGAGAGACACTTTAATTGACTTCTACCATGATTGGTTCAGAAACACAGCTCATCAGCAGAAGGCTTGTCATCAAGACATATACTCAGCAAAATGCAGGAGGAGAACCTGAGGTTTACCTGAAATCAAGAAAAGGAAATGGTAATCAATACTCACAATGATGGACACATTACAGCACTCATTGCTCTGGTATGACCCCTCATCTTCACTGGTTCCTCCACTGACATAGCACAAAGGCTGAGTATTCAGCTACCCAAAGGTGAGGTCATCTAGACTGAGTGTTCCCCGACACCAGTTCTTACGCCACTTTAGTCTAACTTCAAAACAGATGTTTCGGGGCAGGAAGGTTAGGTACATTAAATGAAGATTTAATGTGCCCTACTATGAATATTTATTAGGATATACCTATGACCAAAAGAGATAAAAAGTATGTCCTTATGAATGCACACTTCTTTAATACTTAAAGAAACCGTAAAAAATAGAAAGCCCAGGCTGGGTGCGATGGCTCACACCTGTAATCACAGCACTTCGGCAGGAGAATTGCTTGAGCCCAAGGGTTCCAGACCAGCCTGGGCAACATGACAAAATCCCATCTTTACAACAATTAAAAAGAAGTAGAAGAAAAAATTAGCCAGGCATGGTGGCACATGCCTGTAGTCCCAGCTATTCAGGAGGCTGAGATGGGAGGATTGCTTGAGCCCAGGAGGGGGAGGCTGCAGTGAGATGAGGTTGCACCACTGCACTCCAGCCTGGGCAAGAGAGCAAGACACTGTCTCAAAAAAAAAAAAAAGGAGAGCCCGTGGTTAGGGCTTAGGTTCAGTTTTTCAGTTTCTACGTAATGACTAGCCTTCAACATTGAGGAAGGTCATTTGCAGACTCTGGATTGTGTTCCTGAACAGCAGTGGGTTTGGTGGGACAGTTTATTTTGATGTAACATCAGAATTACAACAAATCAACTCTCACTACAACATCTGCCTCCCAGGTTCAAGCCATTCTCCTGCCTCAGCCTCCCAAGTAGCTGGGACTACAGAAGCCCGCCACCACACCCGGCTAACTTTTGTATTTTTAGTAGAGATTGGGTTTCACTGTGTTAGCCAGGATGGTTTCAATCTCCTGATCTTGTGATCCACCTGCCTCGACCTCCCAAAGTGCTGGGATTACAGGCGTGAGCCACCACGCCCAGAGAAGGTTTCTATTTTTAAAAGAAAATATCATCATCTTTCTAAATATTTACAAAACATATAAGAGGAAAAAATGCATAATTTCCTTCATAAATTGATAGCTTTTTGTTTTCTTTTTAGTTTTAATGTGTTTTTTTTTCTGTGTATCCAGCTACATAATAAATGTTCATCACAGTTCTCAAGATACAGAAACAAAGATCAACAAAAAACCCTATACGTCATCTATTTAATCACCTATGCACTTCCAATACTGTATATGTCCTTTGGTCCATTAGTATTACCAACATTTCTAATGAGGATAATCTCATTCATTTCTTCCCAGTATTGCCCATTATGCGCTAGATATCTCTGATTCTTATCACAGCTGTTGTAGATTCTGAGTACGTACTCCAACAAGCACTATGCTCTGTACTTTTAGTGTATTTTTCTAATCCTGATATCAAATCTATAAAATAGAGATCTTCCTCATATTATTAATATGAAAATAGAGGTGAAGAAGAGGAAAATAAACTTGTTCAAACTTATAGAGTAGCTTTATAAGCCAGAGTTCCATGTTAGATCTGTCTGACATCCATGCCTATATTATTTTTCTAGTTTATCCCTCCAAGGATTCTACAATGTGGTTCCATTTCTTCTTGATCATTCAGAGTAACTCTAACTCTTTTTTTTTTTTTTTTTGCCAAGTCTGTTATTTAAGACACCATGTCCTTCTCAAGACTTTTCTAAAGGTAAGCCTTCTCAATTCCCACAACTGTTCCTTACGTGCTGTGCTATAGTGCATACTGTCTTTTAACTGTCACTATTCCTTGCAAATGGGTCCATGTGGAGCCCACAGGGCTGACTGCACCCTTCAAGTGTTGTGTGTGAAGCATCAGGCAGAGTGGCACCATTATCTCCCTTATTCTTGCACAACACTTCTATTAATGCAGCCTCAGGGCCCATCAGTCTTTTTTGGCAGCCACATTACTGTTAACTCCCACTGAGTTGATTGTCAACTAAATGCCTAAGACACTTTCACACATGCTGTTGCTAAGTCATATCCCCCCCAGTTCTTTGTGTATTTTGGTTTTGAATTCAGGTGTAGGACCTTACATTATTCCCATCACATGTATTTATATTAGAGTTAGTCTAGTAATCCTAGTGGTTTATCATTTCTCAGTACCTTTCAGCATCTGTAGTTGGGGGCTGAAGGCAGCAGGGCTTGTGATTCTATCATTTGATATATCCACTCTCCCTCAAATTTGAAACTTTCTTTTTTATTTTTTATTTTTCAAAATCTAGCCACATAACTTTCCATGTATATTTCATTTATTGATGAATCTCATCCCTGAGTAAGACTTGAAGCAGACCACCGGAAACCTCTGTGCAGGATGAAGAAGAAACTAGCCTCAAGGATTATGGCGCTCTGAGGCTGCAGCCCAAGCTGTGCCTCTCAGTCTACTGCACTTAGGAAATCCTCAACAACTATGTGGATCTTGTTGTTTCGTACAGAGGATTAGAATAATTATAGGGACTTTAAGAGTTGATGCTCAGGTAAGCAAAAATTTATGAGTAGCTTAAAGCAATCAAACTGTTGCTAGGCTATTCACTCAAACCAAATTGTCCACATATATTAAATCTCAAGGAAAATAAAAAGCTATGAAACTATGAGAGCATAAGCAGAGATATACACTGTATAATAATTTTGTCACCAAAAGAATCACTACCTGCTTAAAATTATGTAAATATTATGTCTGGAAGCACTGCAAAGTTCTTCTATGAGGTCAGAGATGAAAAACATATTTGAAGAGAAACAACACTTTCTGCCTCTCTTTATCCTTTGGTCTCACTGTCTTCTTTTTCTCAAATCTTAGACAAATACTAAGTGACCTAAAAAAAAAAAAAAAAAAAAAGGAAGAAAGGCAAGAATGTTCCATGCCAGATAGTTTTTATCTTTTTCCTCTAACAGCATCCAAGAAACTAAAAAGGGAAAAGTGGAGAGAGGAGGCAGATAATCAGAGTTGATTGTGAATCTGGGAAAAGTCTCAACTATGCATTGAGATTCACAAAAATGAAAGATGAAAGATCACAAGAGAGGAAATGAATAACCATTTTGCCCACTGCCAGTGCTCTGCTCCCCATTCTTCCAGCTGTGGCCGATGCTTCAGCTTCACCCTTCAGACTTGAGTTAGAGGCGCTTGCAAACATCTCAGCTGCGGCACTTTCTGGTACTGCAGTTTGCCTTTCTTTAGAATGCCCTAAAGATAGCATTCTTAGTAAACATACTGTTAGGCTGAGGAAATTTCATCGGGGGGATATAAACATCCTCTCTGGTAGGAAAGGCTTTTCCACCTGCAGAGTAGAAACTATTGGAAAAATAAAAAGTTTTTTATTTTTTTTATTTTTATTTTATTATTATTTTTTTTTTTGGTGGCATTAGCAGCCAAAGTGCCTGTTTTGGTTATTGAAATGCTTTTTTTTTTTTTTTTTCATCTCTGCAGAGGACAGGGTGCAGTTGTCTGGTGCCTGCCATCTTCACAGTGTATCCTCTGTGCCTAGCACAGTGCACAGCACGTACAAGGTACTCAATGAATATTTTTGACTGAATTTGTTGACCATAGATGAACTGTGTCTGAGCCATCTAGGACAAATAATACTTTTGGTTTAAATAAGTGTGAGCAAACACTCAATATGCGAATATTTGGGTCTTACTGGGCAGTGGGCACTGCCAGGTAAGGGATTTTGTCTGCTCATGTAGTGTTTTGTTGTCATTTTCACTGTGTTTTTCATGTATTTGATTGAATGGCTCAGGTCTTTCAATTGTGATAGAACATGCCATATCTGAGTGTACAGCAGTGCAACATTTCCTTGAACTCCCACGGTTTCTCATTCAGTTAATTTGGTATGGGACCTGAACGTTTGTATTTTTAACAAGCTCTCAGGTGCTTCTAATACTGCCGGTCCAGAGACTACATTTTGAAAACTGATGCACTAATCCAACTCCCTTAAATGATAAATGAGAAAGCTAGATTGGAAACTAGAGAGAAATGGGGTGCAATGTAGGCTTTCTATTTGCCAGAGCAGTACCCATAGCCTCCTTCCAAGGCTTATTTCTGTTCTCTCATGAGACTTCTTCAAGCAAAGGCAGCATGAGGAAGAACAAAGGAAGAGAACTTAGTAAAGCGAAGGCAGCACCAGTAAATGAGGATAGATCTGATGTAAAATTTGTGGATTAAATAAAAAGTTTTTACTTGCTTTAAAGATCTCCAGGGGGAAGTGAGAGGTTCTATAATCTCCCTTGCTAACTTCTTCCACATCTAAAAACATTATTCAGAACATTCCTGCTACAAACTTAAGCCCATTTTCCATTGCTAATGAGGCATTCTATATTATACTACTAAGGAGCTGATGTTGGAAAATAAATGTGTCTATGAAGTAACCACATTTTAAAAAAATAAAATTGAAATAAAAATAATTAAATGCAGCCAGCTGCTTTAAGCAACCATTTCATCACATGGCAAGAAAAGTATTCAAAAGCTATCCAAAATCTGTTCTCCTCTGTTACTTCTTGCCTTATTGCCTCACCACAATGAGCCATATCAGTTATTGAATCCATTGTCTCAGTGCATTTTCTTGTTCTATGACCAGTCCGGAGCCCTTTCAATGAATGGAGCTGTCTTCATTTCTTTCTCTGTACTTATCTGGTTTTATGCAGTTAATCAAATTGTTTTAAAAATTAAAACAAATACAGCCTATACTGAGTCACAAACAAAGGTAAAATTTTGTTCTCAATAGTCTTGTTAAGATCCAATGTCAGAAAGGGAAATAAGTAAGTCATGTATTTACGGAACAAAGAGGTGTACTATTTCTTAAGAATTAAATATATCACTATTTTTTTCTTCAACCTTCAAAATCATTAGTGCATGACCCACACTACTCATAGATATTCATCCTTAGAAAGAAGAGGTGGATGGGGGTGCAAAAGGAACACATGCATCTTTCTGTTTATGAGAAGAAAGCTTGACTGTGCAAATCCAGACAACCAGCAGTACACTGCATCGTGTATACTAGGGGATTAACCCATTAGAGAAATCACAGAATTATAAATTAGAAAGGCTCATGACTCATTGCACCAAATGCCCTGATTTTGTGTGTTTGTTTCTTGTTTAACTTCTCTTTTCTCTGTTTTTTGGTCAAATGATTCCAACTGGTTAATAGTTGTTTTTGTACTTTATGAAGTGTGTTAAGCCAGATATAAGTTAAAAAAAAGCATTGTCCTACACCCCAAAGCAGCAGTCTGCTCACATGGTAAAGCAAGAATATATCCAGGTGTAATGAATTTATTCCCTGTAAATTTTAGTATGTAAGAAAACTCATGCTAGAATAAATAATAAAGAAAAAGTTTTAGTAAAATGCTCATACTCACACATGTTTATAGTTTAAAAACCAAGCAATGCTAAAGTAAAATATATTTTCTCACTACAAAGCACTTTACCTAGTCTGGGAATTTTTCTGGAAGTTGTTAAAAAACTGAACTTTGCTATGTGTCAATATTATTATTCTCTACATGCCAGATTATATGTGCTAGATATATCCCTAAGAAGATAAATTGGAATAGTAAGAATTTTGGTAACAGAAACATAATTCATATATTCTGAGCCAATATTTTTCAAGCCATTTCTAAACAGAATTTGAAAATAAAATGCAGCATTACCCAGGACAAAAACACACACATATACAGCTAAAACAAAATTCCACACAATAATTTAACTATGTGATATCAGATACAGTCTGACATTTTCTGTTCTATTCTGTTTTGTTCCATAAAAAGTGTTGGCTGGACTCTATTAAATTAATTTCAGCATTCACTAAATTTCACAAAAATGTTATCATTTGAAATACACTGCATTAAGGGACTTGCAGTTTTTAAGAAATTCTATAGTCACAATCAAATAGTCCTTTAGTGTGTTAACTGCCATCTGATTTGTTTCTGTGCCAATTTAAGGTTTTGATATAATGGATCTTTTGAAGCTACACTTACCTGTATTTGAATAATGCGAATCTGAAGACAACTACACAATATATGTTATACATTTGAACAGTGTAATATTACATAAGGTGATGATTGCTTAAGATGTAATTTTTAATGAACGCTTTGCAGTTACTATCTCAATTTGGTGAGCAAAGTGTGTGGCCTATGGGTGTCCCCAGTCCTGTTACCTTTGTGTTTCAGTTTCCTTGGGCTTATCCATACTTGACTTTCCATACATTAGATCATTTTTAGGAGAATATCTTAAAAAGCATCTCTAAAAATACTTTAATTCATATGATTAAAAAGTCAAAGGAAGCCCTTGTACCAGCTGTTAAACTATGTTCACAAGCTGTTATTCAGAGTTCAAACCCCAGCAAATTGAAGGTTGGGTTAACAGGATCATTCTGTGGAACTGCACTAAACCATGGCAGCTAGAATAGTGGGTGAACTGTTTCATGCACACTCAGTTGCAGAAGATAAACTAAAGATGAGCAAAGGTATCGCACTGGAAATCTTGTTATCTAATTTGATTTTTCTAACCTATTTTCTACAGTATGGTTTATAAAGGAAAGCATATGAAGCTCACTCTGGGTTTTGTTTACTACATACACAGATTTTTTAAAGAGAATAAGAAAATCCACAGAGAGCGTTACATTGGTGCTTGGAAATTGAGACATGGATTTCTCTTTTCAGATGCTAGCTTTCTCAAATAAATCTGGAGTTTCAGAGGCAAATATTTTTGCTTCTCCAAACTGTAATGTGCTAACATGCCCATGTGGGAAAACGTCAATAAGCCCTTAATAGTAATTGATACCCCTACACTTCTGTGGGCATAGTGGTAGTAAGAAGTCAAGTAGCATCAGTTCCCTAATTTCTAAAAACAAAATAACCTAACTCATAAGAGAGAGTTGCTCATCCTGGCTCAGTCACTTTCTAGTGGCATGCCTTTAGGAAAGCCCTTTAAACTCTGGATCTCACTTTCTCACCTCTAACATGAGAGAAGTGGCAAGACAACGTCTTCTGTGGATAATCGGTCTCTTTCCATGAGATTTTATGCTCCTAACTTTGTGCATAAAGTGGTTGTGGGGCTATATCTTCTTGCTATGCTTGTTAGGCTGACAGAAGACTAGGGAAAAAGGAAGTGAAGAAATACAAAATGTATTTTTCTTAAGTGAACTTGAAATTCCTCCTCCTGAATAATTACTTAATTGCATCGAAAAAGGAAAATAAGATTTCTCTGGGAAGGAAGAAAGGAAATGACACAAGTTGGTAATCTGGACTTGAAGTATATAATATAAAACTACTTAATAGAAGTGTAAGCAGATGCTTCTTCCTCCTAATCCAGCTGACATGCATGAAGAAAGGAGTGAAAGAAACTTTTAAGAACATCATTGTTAGCTACAAGAGAATGGGAAAGGCATCACACAAAAAAGCCAATATTTGGCTTACAAAGGAGCACAGTAATAAAATGTTCTTGGGAAGTTCTAATCAAAGTTTTGAATGAATTTTAAATAAGCATCTAAACCAGCAATAAAATATTCCAAAGATTACTTTCAGTCAGCAAACATCATGAGATGCTACTTTGAATAGCACCTTGAAAATGTTGGTGCATTGCACTCCAAAGTGGCTATAGTTCATACATCTTTGGAATAAATTAGTAAGTATAATTCACCAATTGGTTTTTTGTATATGAATGTTCAATTCTCATGATCTCATTTATCTTTAACAAAGGCTTCTCTACAGCTAAGAACATATTCTGTGTTGGGGTAGCCTAAAAACAAGGTAAGTTAAGAATATGATAAAGTGTCTTAGATAAAGGTATATTTTCTTTAAGTAGTATTTATTCTTCACTCTTTAGATTCAGAGACTGTGCAGTTTCATTTTTTCTCACATCCACATAATGCATATCCACATAATAGATACTATTAATAATTTATCATATCAAGGTGGCTGATCAATAGGTGATATGGAGTCAGAAAAAACCTAGGCTCTAACTCCAGAACAGTTCATTTTCTGTGTGAATTTTGGCAAATTACTAAACTTCTCTGGTCTCTAATTTTCAAATCATTAAAGTAGATATGATGCTCACTCAGTATTACTGTGAATTTGAATGAAATAATACATAGAATGCTTGCCCAAGTTACTCAGTATGTTATTAGGTTATTTTTTTGTATATGGATCTAACTTTAATAATTTTCCAGAAATAAAGGTTGTCTTTCAAAGTATAGACTAAAAAGCAATTCTTTATTTCATACCATACTCCATTTCTCAATGGAGAGAACCTTCAATGAATATGGAAATTGTATACAAAACCCTTCAAATAATAAGGAATGCTGGGCTCTGTGTATTCAGAGGGCTACTTCTGCCAATAGAGTAAGAGCAAATTTCAAGAGAAAGGGGAAAGAACATTAATTATTTTGTTCTTTATGTATCAAGAATCTACATGTGCTGATCATTCCTTCAGTAAACATCTGAGCAGAACGTACAATGACACCAGCCCTCAAGGAGCTATACCCTAGTGGGTTTGAGAAGAGATAAGCATTAAATAAAATTACTAAATAGTATATTGTACTATTGGGAAGTAAAAGATATGGAAGAAGAAATATTAGAGTCCTTCTGACCAGGATGTGACAAACAAAGATGAATTTTAAGCAAGGACTTAAGAAGGTAAGTAAAATGTGTGGAGGTGTAATTTTCCTGGGAGAGGAAATAGGCAGAAGAAAGGCATTAGGTTGGGGGTGTGAAGCCACATCTGTTGAATGACAAAGGACTCGGTATGACTAAAATGACATAATCAAGAAGGAAATAAGTAAAGAAGTGAGGTCCTAGGCAATAGGTGAGATTGTGGGTAGCTTTCTAGACATTATGAGAACTTGGCTTTTACTCTGGATGAAATAGCAGCGCAGGGTGGGGCCTGCAGTGTTTTGAAGAGTAGTATGCTACAACTTACTCAAATAAAACTAAGTAGACTGCTGCTTATGAAGTGATGTGGTTTGGCTGTGTCCCCACCCAAATCTCATTTTGAATTGTAGTTCCCATAATCCCCATGTGTCATGGGAGGGACCTGGTGGGAAGTAATTTAATCATGGGGGCAGTTACCATTATTCTGTTCTCATGATAGTAAGCTCTCACGAAATATGATGGTTTTATAGGGGGTTTTTCCCTGTTTGGCTCGTTCTTCTCCTTCCTGCCACCACGTGAAGAAGGACTTGTTTGCTTCCCCTTCCATCATGATTGTAAGTTTCCTGAGGCCTTCCCAGCCATGTTGAACTGTGAGTCAATTAAGCCTCTTTATTTTATAAATTGTCCAGTCTCGGGTATGTCTGCATTAGCAGCATGAGAATGAACTAATACAGAAAGAGATTTTTCATGTTCTCAAGAGGAAGCCATGAGACACATTTGGAGGTTATTGCAGTAATCCAGGAAGTACACCAGTATAGTAACAGTAGAGAAAGTGGACATATTTTGAAATCTAAAATAGCAGATCTGATGAGGAAATGGATGTGAGGTTTGAAAGATAGAGAGTAATGAAGGAGAACACACAATCAAGGGCCTGAGCAATTGGAAAGATGGAGTTGCCAGTAACTGAGCTGGGAAAGACTATGGGGAAATAGATAACTTTTAGAAGCAAATATAAATCATTGATTTATGTACATGTCAACTGCAAGAGATACTCATTAGATATCCAAGTAGATACATATAAATGCAGACTGAAGTCCTTGGACAAGAGCTTACCTGGAAACCTCAATTTGGGTTCTTCAAACTAAATTTTGGGTACAATGGTGAACTGCTAGTTTTAAAGCCATGGGACGTAGATAAGTTTACCTAACGGTGTAAGGGTAGATAAGAAGGGAAGAGTCCAAGGGCAGAGTCATGGGAACATTCAATACTAAGAGATCAGCTACATGTGCTCTGTCTCAGGCACTTGGTAGTCAACTGTTCCAAGTCCATCGGGTGTATTTAGAACTTTATGTCTTGATTTATCCACCCTTCCCATACTGAACACTATCACTGCCTGTCAGAAACCTTTCTCTCTTCCAAGATCACCTATCCATTCCACCTCCTCAAAGAATACTTCTTTAATCATGCTCATCCTCTGATCACAGAGAGCAAGGCATGATTTGCTCTGCATTATGTATGTGTTTCTATCTGCCCCCTTTAGCAGATTGCAAAGACTTTGATGGTAGCCATGTTAGAATTCCTATCACCACCGTTATACAAATGACATGTAATTAGTGCTTAATACATGCCAGGCTCTTAAGCGCTTTTCATGTATAATCTCATTAAATCCCTTAATTCCCCTACTCGTATTTTCTAGATGAGGAAATTGAGGCTTGTGGAACTCAGGTAACCTGCTTGAGGCCTCCTAGCTAGAAAGTGGCAGAGCTGATTTTGAGAATCAGTTCTCCACTTCTCCAAAGACCTTCACCATTGGCCTGGGTCACCTTCATGTTATTTATTTTATAGTCATCTAATAAAAGGTAAATAGTATATAAAACTTGTTGGTTAAATAAATTATTGCTTGAATAATGGCTCTGCTTTCTTTTAGGCAGACACAATAAAACCTTGACTAACAAAGATTAATATCACACAACCTTCAATTGGTTACATTTCTTTTCATTTTTTGGTATAATTTACTTGTAATGGAATGTAACAAATCCCAATAAACAAATTTGACTTTACATTTTCTGCCTAAATTGAACAAGCTGCTAAAATATTTCTCTGAGGTTAGTGCATCACCTTTGGCCATCTATATGGGTGATATTCTTCCTTGAGAAATTATGGTCACAAGGAGGACCAAAGGATCATTTGACCTTGAACTTGCAGAGAAGGATATATTTTATATTCCCCAGATAACTCACTTGAGAACATTTTAAAAAATAATGTTTTGAATAATTTTAGCAACATGAATCAAAGCACACATTTTTGTTGAATCTTTGGAAACTCTAAATCCTAGAATATCTTATTTCTCAAATACAGCAAATGCCATTCAGTGCCCTACCCTTATTCTGCAGAGTTGGTTCTGTGATCTGACTGGTGTCCACTTGCCATTTTTTGCATTTATGTGCCTGGGGTTTCATTTCTGGACCAAGGAAAGCTACTTTGTGCACATGTGTCAGCTCAGAAATACCAAACATGAACACACCATCACCACTGCCACTCTCTTCCCCCACCCCTATCCAATAACTCTTCCTGCAGTGAGTCTCAGGAGGTGGTATGTAAATATCTCAACTTTCTCACCTCTCAGATAGGGTCGTTCTGAGGTGTGTGTTTTCTACTATATTCCAGAGGTCCCCTGCAGGATTAAGCTCCAGCCACACACAGTGATAGCTAGCTTAATAAAGCACTCTTTAATGGATGACTTCACTTCCCTGGGCCTCTCCCCTCCCACCCTCAACTAGTGTTTCCTGCACCTCCCAAATAAACTGCCTGCCCTCGTGTCCTTATGTCTAGTTCAGCTTCTGGGGAAACCCAAACTAAGACACCAAGCATTTGCATTCGCAGGGTTTCAACTACCGTGATAGTTAGATCTTCCTAGGCGAAAAGAAGAAAGCAACAGAATGCATTTCTTCTCTTCTGGTGTTCTTTTTAGCCAAATTTGCCATATTTAACTGTTTTTACATGTAATCTTAGTAGAGAAATTAAAGAGATTATTGAATAGTTTACACAAGTCCTGTAATTGGGAATATGAATGCAACATATGACTAGCTTATGTGTTGGCTCTGTTCTAGCCCTTGATCTGCAGGAGCAATAAACAATTTGAGTGCATGGGGGAAAATCTCACAGAAATAGCATTATATCCACACCTGTTAAGAACAAGTATGGTTTGAGGATATTTCTAACTCCGGGGAGTGATAAAAGTGTGACACTATGAGATATGCAATGCTATAAAGACATGAGTTAATTTTAAAATACTTTCTACACTATAAACTATTAGACAAATATAGGGCAGTGCTATTATTATAATGATGAATGATATACACATGATATCATATGAAATAACCTAAAATCTGTTTCTAAAATAAGAAAAAAAATTTCCTCATAATAAACTCTAATTTCTGAATCACCAAATCTTATCAGGGCTGGTTATACCAATGAAACCTATATCAATATTTAATTGTTTTCAAAACTGATTCATAAAAGACTGTCTCCAATATGTATTTTTAACCAAATATTTTAGCATCTGCTTACAATGTCTATCAAAAATGTTTAATAAAATATTTAGCGTGAGGCTTTATTAGTCCTTGATGTTAAATGTCTAGAATAATCTTTCTCTTAGGGATCCTTTCTAACTGCAAGTTTAAATTTTAAGGGCTTTTAAAATTGCCTTTTTGTTGTTTTGTTTGTTTTTTTATAGTGATAAATGAGTCCACTACACGATTACTCTAAGCATCCTTTGATTTTAAATAAGTTCTCAGAGAAAACTAATAGCTCTAAAATTTAGCACTTTCTTAAAAATCCAATCCATTTCTACATGATGTAATTTCTTTTCAAAATTAATTTTAAGGACTAGAAATTTCTCACCACTAATTGGTACAATGGGTATAATATTTGTTTTTAGATACAGAGTAAACAATTTACTTTAGTATCAAGGAAACATAGTTAAGATTTTATTAGAATTCTAAAAATGAATAATAAGCCCAGCCCTGTGCTTGTTGTAATAGCTAAAATAAACTTGCTGCTCACACCACGGTGACTTAGCTAAGCTCTTCCTTCAGTCCATCAAACTGCATGGGGCAGCAGCTGGGCTTTTTTCCGACACCCTTGGCATGTTTACTGCAGCCGTGTAACTTAGTCTCAGAGGGCTGGGACTGTTGCTAGGGCTTGGACCACACCTTCCTCCTGCTTACCTAAAGCCCATTGGTCATGATTTCATAATCAGGCAGTTTTGCACAGTGTCAACATAGGGGCATTGACAAAAATATTCTCCGTGTTTCTACAGGTGTTATATTTTTTGCTCCCCTAGTGACTACTAATCATTCAATTGGACTAAAATGATATATTTTAAAAAACAATGTCCTGGCATCGCTGAGAACATGCATATAAGGCCATGAAGGTCTACACAGCAAGGATTGCACAATAACCCATTAAAATAAACATTTGCAACCACAGATAGCTGGACTGAAATCCTGCTCTGATACAAATAACATCTGGACAACTTTTGTTTGCATCTTCCAGCATAAAACACCCTTGAGAAAAAAATAGAAGGAAAGCTAAAAGACAAAGGACCACTAAAGGTTTTATTATGCTATGGGTGTGGTGCCATAAATTTGAGGGGGCTCAGGCCAGAGTTGCCAAACCCGAATTTAAACAGCATGTTGTTTTTAAAAGTTGTAACACTGGTGAGGAACAATTCGGTTTTCTTACATAATTAATCCAGTGTGAAGTAGAGTGACTGGAAAACATCCAGTGGTTTAAAAATAACTCAATTATTTATAAGTTCCACAGTGCTATAGGATTCCACTCTAAGGAGAAGAAAGTGAAACATCTTGGTACCAAGCATGTTGTTCTTATTCAGCAAGGGCTTCAGGAAGTCAACATAAACAATCTCATAGTAAAAGATTATGCTGAGGCCAAAGACACTAAGGTTCCCTTGGATTATGGATCAGGCTAGTGGGCAGGAAAACGTTTCTTTCCTTGACATTAATATATTGCTGATAAATATTAGTATATCTTATTAATACCCAAAGAACTGAACAATGTGAAGTGGGGGTATTAGGCTGCAGGGAACAGAAGGAAGAGGGAAGGAGGTCTGGGAAAGAAAGAAAAATGAGCCTCTTTTATAAGATCTATAACATAGGCCATGAATCATACATGACAGTGAATGGACTTTAATTTCTAATGTTGTTCTTTGATGTGAAGCAAAATAATTACAAGCTGAAAGATACTAGCAAGTATTGTATTCAATATAAAGATAAAGAAATTAGCCATAAATAAACCCTTCTATAAAATCTCATGCTCGGGACAGGCTCACAGCTAGCAACATGCATTTGTGTCAGCTACAGCTGGCTGCTAAACAAAGGGAATGAAAGTTTGCTTTAATAATATTAAAATCTTGCAAAATATTTCACAGTTGTCTCAGGCATTTTTTATTCTTTTTTCTACTTAAAGGGGGCATGTGAGAGGTGGCGATAGTCTAAAAGGGCCAAGCCAGAAGTTAGATCATGGATCTGTACGGTGCCTTTAAAGGGCTAAGGGACTTTACTAAGTCATGTGATTTACCTTAAATTCATCCTTTGTTTCCGCTAGAGTGCAGAGATAAGTAAAGGAAGGAAGCAGACCTTTATTCATATGGCCACTCCATCGACTGTGGGCCTAGTATGTTCCAAACTTACTGTAATTGTTTCTTTTATCCTTGGAAACAAACAAATATGAACCATGATTGTATAATTTACTTACTAGGCTAAACAAGCATGATTTTGATGTACTAATACCCATAACAACAAAAGTAGAAGTCAGTTATTTAAGCAAATTATTGACAACAGAAATTATTTCTTAAAAATGTATTTGTTGCTGATTAATGGATATAAACAGATAGATCAATTTCAGTAAATCCACTATAAAAAGAGATTTATTTTCATTGAGGAGCTGTGACAGTGGAAATATTGAAGGAAGGTAGTGAGAGAATTACAGTTTCAGGTGGTTGTAGTTATAATATCTAACTGCTATTAAGTGAAATTGTTTTAGCTGTAGTCCTGGTACTAATAACTGGAAATTACTGCTAAAACAATTTTACAAAGTTTTTGACTAAGGATCAAGTCAATAAATAGGCTCATGACTACCTTGTTCCTGACAGTTCCATTGCTTTGCCACTTTTTTCTTCTGTTTGTATCAAGTCAGTGGCCATACATTATCCAGACATCAGTGGCCTCTGTCTCTGTAGTTGATCTTTTGTTTCACTTTTCCTATCCAACCCAAAAAGGCACAAGCATATCATGGCTTCTTTGATGGCAGTGACTGCCTGATGCAGCAAAATCCTTTTAAAAATAAACTAGAACAATTCCCACTGATGAGGTCAGTGCATCACTATGCATGTGAAAAGAGAAGAGAAAACTGAACACTGTGAGCTCTGAATGACATCTCTATGTGTGAAAAAAATTATCAATTTGCTCATTCATTAAATTAATTTTTTCATATACTAATTTACTTAAGGCCTACCTTGTGGCAGTGATGAGTTAATTATTAGGATGGAGATACAGTGTATTGCTTCTGGGGGTGATAATGATAAGCGTTATACGAATAAGGGAAGCCATGACTCTTCCTAAGGAAGTTGAAAATGGCTTCAAAGAGGATAAGGCATTTGAGGTGGGTCTTGACAAAGGAACAGGATGCACTTGGTGAGGAAGAAGGAAATAAAGCATTCCAGGTAGAGAAAAGATCATAAAAATGAAGAGGCATAAAACTGCATGATGCTTGGGGGAAATGTCACTGTATGGTGTGACTGGAGGTATGTGAAACGAGATACAAATGCAGTGATAAGTTGGGACTAGATTGTAGAAGAAGCCATGCCCAGGAGTTTACTCTTAAGGCAAGGGGAAGAATGGAGGATTAATATAGAGTGTGAAATAATCGGCTATAAAAAGATAAGTAAAACTTGCTCATTTGCCTTGAAGAGAGAAACAGGCTATTTTCAGTGGGAGTTGCTACATCCCATTGTAGAGTGAATTATAAGGGCCATCTTGGCAGTGAGGAAAAGATGGCAGCTTATGAGGCCCAAGCCAATTGTTTCTGCTTCATCATTCTATGCCATCTACCCGCACCTTCTCTTCTGTTCATGATTTACCAGCATAGATTTCCTTATCTACCAAAGAGAAAAGACTTTAATCTCAATTAACATCTCTCCTCCAAAAACAACAAGAAAATTAAAAATCCTTGATGTTTCAACCCGTGGACACTAGAGCTACACTCCCATGAGGAAAGTGAAGTGGTGAATTAGGCATTGATCCAGATTATGCATACCTCCTTCACCCATCATCACTTCAAATATTACCTTGCCTTTTTTTTTTTAATCTCTATAGTTAGTACTAAAGAAACACTTTCCTAACAGATTATTCCTTCACATTTTATTTTGTATTAATGTAGCTACAGACTTAAAGAGCCTATATGAACAAACTTTCTGGCACTTTGCAGTTGCAGCACTAGTTCTAAAAAAAAAAAAAAAGGAAAGGAAAGAAACGAATAAAGGTTATTCCAAGATTAAATGCTAGCATTATGACCCACACAGACCACCTGGAATTCTTTAAACCATTACACTCAGTAACAATTCTTCTCATGCAATGTAGCTTGTACTTCCTAATTTCTCAAGAGATATTTACTTGGACACTAGCTCTTTGTTTTCAACAGTTTTCCTGCCCTTGCAAATTAATCCCCACCTGTAGTCAAATGCTTCCATTTATGAAATCACAACAGTTGCTTAAGTCATTGGATTAAGAATGGAAAAGTTTATGTAATTTTTGGGATGTGGGAAGAGAAAAAGGATATTTTTAAATGAGCAAGACAATCGTCTTATTGATGATCTTATCATCTTTAAAGAAAAAAGAATAAAGAAAAGTGTAACTGGATGTTCCTGGAGCTATAAAAAGTAAAGCTAAAACTACTTTTTTTTTAAAAAAAAAAAAAAAAAGGCAAATGAAAAAGTGACTAGTAGAGATCTTCAATGGCCTTTATAATCACCAGAATCATTCATTCACTCTGTACTCAGTATGCTATAATACCACAAAAGAGAAGGCTAAATTGGATGAGCTAATTACTAGACTCCATTCTGCTAATCTACTATGTGATGATTGGAATCGCATGCATTTACCCAGTGACACAAAGAGCAGAGTCACAGGAAAATCTGTCATTGAATTCAAACTAGATTTTATTTCGTCAAACTGAATTATTCTGAACCCTAAATAATGTTTACAACAAATGATGCTTATGATCTACAGTTAGTCAGTTAACCAGATAATTGCCAGTTCTCCAAGTTCTTCATGTTGTGAAAATTTAGATGGCTTATTGTGGAAGAGGACCATAACCTGCCCTTTTCTATGCCCTGTTCGAGATGAAATGATGAGACCATGGCACAAAAATAATGATTACGTGGTGAACTTAAGATTTCCACTTTCAACTGAGAAGTAACATTGAAGATCATTAAGAAACTACCCAAAACCAGGGAAAGAAGGATCCAAAAATGTTAAAAGTTACAATTTCCAGTGATCACCCAGAACTGGGAGTAGTGTCTATCCTTACCAGCCAGATTGGAAAACCTCATGATTAATGGAGCATTGGGTAAAGTACTCAACAGAATCTTGCCTAGGTGGTAGGGAATAATTAGTCCTAGACTGAGCTTTGCTCCAGACCCAACTTACAAAATCTTAAAAGGAAGATCCAAAAGAATCAAACTATGTTCATGTGATTTAACTATATGCCAGAAAATAACTCTAGACTATTTATACACTCAATAAAATAAAATGTATGATACTGTCATCTAATCAAATATTACCAGACATGACAAGAAGTAGGAAAATACAACCTATCATAAGAAGAAAAATCAAGCAAATCCACATAGAACTTCCACAGACGTTAGAATTAACAGATAAGGACGTTAAGATAGAATTTATAATTGCATTGTAAGAGGTAAAGAAAGAGATAAAAATGTTTTTAATACCAAAATCAAACTTGTGAAGATGAAATCTACAATGTCTGAGATGAAATACATTGGATGAGAAAAGTCACAGGTAAGATGCTGCAGAAAAAAAATTAATAAATTTGAAGACACAGTAATAGAAAAACAAAAATAAAATATTTAATTTTAAAAAATGAACAGAGAAAATATTTTTTAAAATGTTTATTTAAAAAAAGTAAACAGAGAATTAGGGAGTTGTGGAATCACTTTAAATGGCATAATATTTGTGTCATTGGTGTCCTTGAAAGAGTTGAAAGAGGATGGACAGAAAAATAATTTGGAGAAATTATGACTGACAACTTTCTTAATTTGATGAAAACTGTAAACCTATAGATCCAGGAAATCCAAACAAACTTAAGCACAAGAAATATAAAGAAAACCTCACCAGATTACATTATAAGCACATTGCTCAAAACCAGGGATAAAGAGAAACTCTTTAAAATGTCCAGAAAAAAAAAAAAAAGAAGCAAAGATAAGGATAAAGAAGCAAAGAAAAAGATATAACGGATTTCTTGTTAAACCAATAAAAACAGGAAGACAATCATTTCTAAAGCATTGAATGAATAAATCTGTTGAATTAGAATTCTATACCCAGCAAAGACATCTTTCAACAACAAAAGTAAACTAAAACTTTTGCATGTATACAAAAGCTGACAGAATTTGTTACGAACAGGTAGGTAATATAAGAAATGTTAAAGGAATTCCTTCAGGCTGAGTAATAATAAATGAAAATATGCATCTACACAAATAAACAACATCAGAAAAGGTAATTACATGAGTAAACAAGTTGTCTTATTAGTATCAAATCTCTTTAAAATATAATGGACTGTTTAAACAAAAATAATAAAAATATGTTGTGGGGTTTGTAACATACGTGTAAGTAGAATTTAAAACAGCAGCAGTTCATTTCTAGAATAGTGATAGAAGAATACTATGGTAAAGTTCTAATACAGGACTGTGAGAAGTTAAAGATATATGCTATGAACTATAAGATAATCATTAAAGTAACAAATCAAAGACTAATAGTTAATACACCAACAAAACATAAAATGGAAGAATACAATATATTAGGTTGGTGGGAAAGTAATTGAGATTTTGGACTATGAATTTTAAATCATTATTAGGCTCAAACACATCATTATTAATCAAAATAGAAACCATTACAATCAATACATTTTTGCCAATGAGAAGTAAGTTTGTTTATTACTGTAACATAAATATTCATGCTTTGGGATTTGATGAACTCTTGGAAAGCATTTCCTGCATCCTGCTGATTGTAGAAGCTTTTTCCCTGCAAAAGCTGTTGAGGTGATTGAAGATGTGGTAGTCAGTTGGCAAGAGGTCAGATGAATGACAGATGAGTCAAAACTTCATAGCCCAATTCATTCAACTTTTGAAGTGTTGGTTGTGCAAAATGTGGTCGAGAGTTGCTGTGAAGAGTTGGGCCCTTTCTGTTGATCAATGCTGGCTGGAGGCTTTGCAGTTTTCAGTACATCTCATCAATTTGCTGAGTATACTTCTCAAATGTGATGATTTTGCTGGGGTTCAGAAGGCTGTAGTGGATCACACCGGCAGCAGACCACCAAACGGTGACCATGACCCTTTTTTGGTGCAAGTTTGGTTTTGGGAAGTGCTTTGCAGTTTCTTCTCTGTCCAGCCACTGAGCTGGTCATCACCAGTTGTCATATCAAATCCACTTTCCCTTGCACATCACAATGAGATAGAGAAATGGTTCATTGTTGTGTAGAATAAGAAAAGACAACACTTCAATACAACGATTTTTAAAAATTTTCACTCAGCTCATGAGGCACCCACTTATCAAGCTTTTCCACCCTTCCAATTTGCTTCAAGTGCTGAATGACCAAAGAACGGTCAACATCGAGTTCTTCGGCAACTTCTTCTGTCATTGTAAGAGGATCAGCTTCGAGATCTTAATTGGTTGTTGTCAATTTCCAATGGTCAGCCACTACACTCCTCATCTTCAAGGTTCTCATCTCCTTTGCCAGACTTCTCGAATCATCACTCCACTGTACATTCATTAGCAGTTTCTGGGCCAAATGCATTGTTGATGTTGCGAGTTGTCTCCACTGCTTTACGGCCCATTTTGAACTCGAATAAGAAAATAGCTCAAATTTGCTTTGTGTCTAACATCATTTACATAGTCTAAAATAAAAAGCAAATAATAATTCATTGGTAAGAAAAAAACATAAAGCAAGAAATGCCCATTAAAATAATGTATAACCTAACCACATTTATTTAAGAATGTATTCCAATGTCAAACAGCAAATTCTAACAATGCAAAAGCTTTGCACTAACCTAATACTAACTCAAAAAAGGCAGAAAAATACAGCAGAATGAGAACAAAGATCAAATATAAAATAAATAGTAGATGATAGGATTGAATCTAATAATATCAATAATCATATTAAACAGAAATAAGTTAAAATTCCAATTAAAAGGCAGAGATTATCAGATTAGATTAAAAAGCAAGATCTTACTATAAAGTGTCTACAAGAAATGCATGTTAAATACAGAAAAATTGTTTAACATTAAAAGAATGAAAGATTTACCATACTATCAAAGGAAAAATAAAGTTACTATATAAATTTCACAGTAAGTCGATTTCAGAGTAAAGAACATAACCAAGGATAAGCTTGTCATTTCATAGTAATAATTGCATAAATTTGGTAAAAGGATATAGCAATCCTAAACTTTGATGTTTTTAATAAGAAAGTTTCAAAAGACATGAAGTAAGAATTGACATAACCACAAGAAAAAAAAATGCATTATTATAGTCGGAGGTTTCAGTACCCCATTTCAGTAATTGATAGAAGAAATAGAAAATAAGGATATAGAAGAACTTAAAAAAAATCATTGTCAACAAATTTGATGCATTGAACATGCCACTCAACAATAGAATATACATTCTTTTAAGTGCACAGGAAACATGTATTAATATATTCTATTTTTTGTCAATAAAACAAGTCCCAATATATTCACAAGGCAAAATAGAAATGGTCTCTGACTACAGTGAAATTAAATTAGAAACAAATAACAGAAAAATCTCTAGAAAATCTACAAATATTTAGAAATTATAGAACACATTTCTAAGTAATCCATTGGTCAGAAAAATAAATCAAAAGATTAATTAGAAAGTCATTAGAAATGCAAATAAAAACACAGCATATCAAAATGTGTGGGATGCTGCCAACACAGTACAGACCATGATAAGCAGGAAAAGTGATACCACCAAATGACTAGTTAAATAAATTCATTAAGCCTTAAATCAATGACTTTAGGGTCTTCTATAAAATACTAGTAATAGGAGCACAAAATAAATCTAAAGTAATAAGAAAAGAAAATAATAAAAGAGCAGAAATTATTGAAATAGCAGAGAAACAATTGAATGATCACTTAAGAGATCATATGAATAGCCGTGTCTATTTTAAATAAGTGGAGTTTTTAATTTAAAAACATTCCAAAAAATTCTTTCATCCCAGATGGTTTCAGTAGTGAATTCTACCATACATTTAAGAAAAAAACTTGTACCAATTTTATGCAAATTCATTCAGAAATTCAGGAAGAGGAAAAATGTCCCTACTCATACTATGAGGATAACATTAGCCTGATATGAACACCAAACTACATCATTGCAAGTAAACTACAGACCTGTCTCCTTCATGCCATGCATACAGAAATTCTCAGTGAAATACAAGGAAGTCAAATGCAACAATATACCAACAGGGTAATACTTCATCATGACCAGCCAGGGTTTATCTGAGTGATGCATGGCTGATTCCGTTGTCAAAAATCAAATCATGTAATTCACCACATTAATAAACTATTAAAGGAGATCCATATGATCATGTTAATATAAACACACACACACGCAAGCATCTGGCAAAATTCAATATTCATTACTGATAGAAATCTTAGTAAACCAGAAATAGATGGCAATTTCCAAAGCCTGAAAATGTGCATCAAGGGAAAACATACAGCTGATACCATACTTTTGGTGATGAAAGACTGAAGTTTTTCTCTCTTTGATCAAGAAAAAGACAAAAATTTTTGCCCTCACCACTTTTATTCTACAATGTACTAGAGATTTTAGACATTTCAATAAACCAATAGGAAAAAAATTCGAATTAGAAGCAAGGAACTAAAACTGTCCTAATCTCAGATGACATGATTTTCTATGCAGAAAATCCCATAGAACCTACAGAAAAACCTCCTAACCCTAATAAGTTCTTTAAGTAAGACTGCAGAATATAATTCTGATATAAAATTATCATCTGCTACCAACAAACGATCTGCAATTGATATTTTAAAAATACTATCAACAATAGTATAAAAAATAAAATTCTTCAAAATATGTATGATGAAAAAATCCTCAATATTTGCACACTGGGAACTATCAAATATTGCTGAAATACATTAAAGGAAAATTAAATAAATCTAACATTTACCATGCCCATTGGTTGGGAAAAGTCAATAGAGTTAATTTATTAATTTTCTCCAAATTTTTCTACAGATTTAATACAGTCTCAAACAAAATCCCAGCAGGGTTTCTGGAGAAATTGACAAGTTGATTCCAATATGAAAGAAGGACATATTTGAGGGCTGAAACTACTTGATTTCAAGATTAGTATAATGTGACAACAATCAAGAAAGAATGGTATTGGCATAAAGATAGACAAATAGATATGGATAACTTATTTTTGACAAGTGTGAAGAACATTCAGTGGAGAAAAAGTATGCTATTTAACAAATTGTTCTGAAATAATTGAATATTAATATTCAAAGAAAAACAAACTTCAATCCTTACCTTGAACCATATTTGACAATTAATTCAACTGGATTATACAGACTTAAATGCAAAATACAATACCATAAAACTTCTAAAAGAAAATCTCTGTGACATTTTGACTAGGCATAAATACTTTTAAAATATAACACTAATAGCATTTTTCTAAAAATAAAATTAAAAAAATGAATTGACTATCATAAAAAATCAGTTCTTTAAATAAACAGTGTTAAGATAATTGAAAGCAATGTGTAGACTGAGGGAAAACATATATCAAACATATATCTGAGAAAGGACTTTTATTCAGAAAAAAATAAATATATCTTAAAACTCCACAATAAGAAAACAAACAGGACAGGCGCGGTGGCTCATGCCTGTAATGTCAGCACTTGGGGAGGCCAAGGTGGGTGGATCATTCGAAGTCAGGAGTTTCTGAACAGCCTGGCCAATATGGTGATACTCCGTCTCTACTAAAAATACAAAAATTAGCCGGGCATGGTGGCGCACACCTGTAATCCTGGCTACTCAGGAGGCTGAGGCAGGAGAATCACTTGAGCCTGGGAGGTGGAGGTTGCAGTGAGCTGAGATCACGCCACTGCACTCCAGTCTGGGTGACAG
>NW_012103543.1:379886-381773 GCF_000951045.1 Mandrillus leucophaeus
ACAGGGAATTCCCATTTGCTCCCTCCCTGCTCTCACATACGTTGACACCCCGACCATAAACCTACCTAATCAGTGTAGTATGTTTGTTATAACAGAAGAACCAACATTGATGTTATCAACTAAAGCCCTTAGTTTACATCAGTATTAACTCTTGGTGTGGTACATTCTATGGATATTGACAAACATATACAGACATGTAGCCTCCATTGTAGTATCATACAGAACAGTTATTCTGCCCTAAAAATTACCTGTTTCACCTATTCACCCCTTTCTGTCCGCAAATCTCTGACAGCCACTGATTTTTTTTACAGTCTCCAGAGTTTTGCATCTTCTACAATGTTATATAGTTGAAATCTTACAGTGTGGAGATGTATCATATTGGTTCCTTACACATAATACTCATTCAAAATGTTTTCATATCTTTGCATGGTTTGATAGCTCATTTCTTTTTAACATTGAATAATATTCCATTGTCTAGATGTAACTATCTATTCACCTACTGAAGGACATCGTACTATGCTTCCACGTTTTGGCAATTATAAATCTGGTATAAACATCTGTGTGCAAATTTTTGTGTGGACATGTTTTTAAGTCTTTTGAGTAAACACCAAGGAGCAGAATTGATGGATCAGATGGTAAAAGTATGTTTAGTTTGGTAAGAAATTTCCAAAACTGTCTTTCAAAGTTACTTTACCATTTTGCCTTCCCACCACCAGTGAATGAGAGTTCCTATTGCTCTGCCTCCTCATCAGCATTTGATGTTGTCAACGTTTTGGATTTTACCCATTTAAAATGCTGTGTAGTGATATCTCATTGTTATTTTAATTTGCAATTCCCTAATGACTATGATGTCACGCTTCTTTTCATATGTTTATTTGCCATCTGTATATCATCTTTGGTGAGGTGTCTTTTCAGCTCTCTTGCTCATTTTTTAATTGAGTCACTCATTCCTAATTGTCGAGTTTAAGAGTTCTTGTGTGTTTTGAATAAGAGTTCTTTATTAGATATATTTCTACAAATATTTTCTACCAGACTGTTACTTGTATTCTCATTCTCTCGACAGTTTTATTTTTTTTTCTTTGAGAGACAGGGTCTTACTCTGTCACCAGGCCTGAGTGCAGTGACGCAGTCATAGCTTACTGCAGTGTCAATCGCCTGAGTTCAGCTCTTGCCTCAGTCTCCTAAGTAGCTGGGATTACAGGCATGTGCCACTATGTCCAGTTTTAAAATTTTTTTGTAAATAGCGTCTTACTACCTTGTCCAGGCTAGTAGCAATCCTCTTGCCTCAGCTTCCCAAAGTGCTGAAATTTTGATAGTCTTTTTAACAGAGGAGCAGTTTTTAATTTTAATGAAGTCCAACATAACGTATCAATCCCTTTTTTTCATGAATTGTCCCTTTTAATTTAACATGCCAGCACCAAACCCAAGATTTCATCTATATTTTCTGCTGTGCTATCTTCTAGGAGGTTTATAGCTTTGCATTTTATGTCTGCAAACTATTTGAGTTAATTTTGGGGAAGGGTATAAGATTAATATATTGATGATGATGATGATGATGATTATTTTTTTGCATGTGGATGTCCAGTAATTCCTGCACCATTTGTTGCAAAGGCTATCTGTTCTTCACTGAAATGCCTTTGCTACTTTGTTAAATATCAGTTGACTACATTTGTGTGGGTCTATTTTTGGGATCTCTATCCTGTTCTATTTATCTATTTGTTTATCATTTTGCCAGTGCCACACTCTCATGATTGTTAGTTTTATAGTAAGTATTGATGCCAGTGTGAATTTTTCAAATTCATGTAATCCTTCTCCTTCAATATTATGTTGGATAGTCTGGGTCTTTTTCCTCTTCACATGAACTTTAGAATCACTTTGTCAGATTGT
>NW_012103543.1:383060-385560 GCF_000951045.1 Mandrillus leucophaeus
ATATTAAACATAATTATTAGAGAAATGAAAAATAAATCAGTGATAGATATTACTATACACTTATGAGAATGGCTAAAATTAAAAAGACTGACCATACCAAATGTTGATAAGGATTTGGAGGAACTAGAACTCTCATGCGATAATACTGATGTAAATATAAAAGGGCACACCACTTTGGAAACAATGTGGCAGTTTCTTGAAAAGTTAAATATACACATATCATATTACCCAGCCATTCCACTTCTACTTAGTTACTTAAGGGAAAAGAAAAGGTATGTGTATACAAAGATTGGTACAACAATGTTCACAGCAGCTTTACTTTTAGTAACCTTAAACCAGAAACAACCCAAATGTTCACCCTCAGGGGAATGCATAAACCAATTACTATATATCTATACAATGGAATACTACTCAGCAATAGAGAGGAATGAACTATTGATACAGGCTACATGATTTAATCTCAGATTATTTGTGCTGAGTGAAAAAGCCAGACACAAAATCATATTTTTATTATTTAAAATTGTGAAATATTCCAATATTTCACATGGTAGGGAATCAAAGGAAGGGATTACAAAGGAGACATGAGGAAATTTTCTGGAGTGATAAATAGGTTCAATATCTTGAGTGCAATGTCAATATCACAGGTGTATATGTACATCAAAATTTATCAAATTGTAGATTTTAAACATGTAGTTTTTTATATTACAATTAGAACTCAATAAAGCTATTAAGAAACAAAATATAATTATTTTTAGAATGTTCAATGAATACTTAAATATGAACTGCCAATTTCCATAGACTTTCCCTCTATAAATTTGCAGATAATCTTGCATACCGTGGATACCTATAACAGATGTAAAAATTAAATAAGACGGTTACATTTTCCTGCTTACAGAAGTCATATTTTAATGAATTTGGAGCATAAGGATCATTGCACTTCTTGAATTTAGCCCTACTTATTCATGCATACAATATTTATACTGCAATATTAATATGCTGTGTTGGTTTTGATCTGTTTTTGGAAGACAGAAGAGATCCCTCCACTCAGAAAAGAGATAACCCAAATTTGGTTAGAATCCAAATGGTATTGTGTGACCTAATTAAGTGGTGGGTATTTCATGAGCTTAGTCTTTCTTTCACATCTGGCTGTTATTAGATAGCCCTACTTGGCTACCCTACAAAGTAGCATTTAATCTAAGGGCCAACTCTGCCCCACATTTATTAACGTCTCTCACACTGACTAAATCCACAGGGAGAGGTTGGGCCTAAGAAACCAGGCAACAAAGTAGGAGATATCTCTGCAGAGGGACTAATTCTTTTTCTGTTTGGTTTTTAAGTGCATTTTGCCTTGACTAACTTCAAATATTGATTGTTAGAAAGTGGACTGGAAACGTAATGATTGACTGATCGCAATGTATTACATACAACGAATTTTGAATACCACAGAACTAATTGAATAAATGAACGGAAATATTAATATTGAATTAATAGGAATGATCAGAGTGAATTAAACACAGCGGGCCAAATTCTGCCCCTGGATATGCATGCACAATTTCCATTGACTTCAATGGGGGTTTTGTTGTGTGTATCCAAGGGCAGAATCCAGCTTAATTAATTTTTTAATTGTTTTTAAATGGTGAATGAATTGGTTAAAGTGCAAAGCACCAGAGATGACTTCGTACATATTGCATGTATCCTGTGTTTTTAAAAATATGCCTGAAATACATGCTTATAATCTTACATATATAACTACCACAAATGTTAAATTTTAAAGTTTGCAGAAAATAATGTAAGAAATAAAAACATTCCCATTACATTTTCTTTGTAAAAGGTTAATAATACACATTGCTGCAGACTTCTATTTCTTTATATTAAAATGACAAAACTTTGATTTATTAATGAGCTTTGAAAATAAATCTGAAGCTTCGGTGCCCAAGAATCCATCCACGTCCTCGCAAGTGTCCTCTAGGTGAATTTAATAGCTCAAGGTACTCTCTTTACCATAGCCTTCTTATTTTCATCACCTTCCTATTTTAGTTAAAACATTATTTGACAAATATTGTGAATGCAAAGGCTTATTATTTGGTCTTAAGTAACTGTCACATCAGTTTAGTTTTTACTACTTAAGAAATTTTACTATGAAATCCCTTCTAGATTATGGATCCATAATAAGGTTTAAAATATGTTTGATTCCCTAATTGATTCAGTCATTAAGATAGGCCAATTCTACTCTATGTCATCACATCCATTGGCCTGCCTCAGGCCATAAAAAGTCAACGCCTTAGACTTGAAATTTATAACAATTTGACATAAGACATCATTCCATAATATCATCTACCAAGTAAAGAAAAATAATCTTTTGTGAGATAAGCTTTAAACATGCACAGGAAATGTGTGTGTGTATGTGTGTGTGTGTGTGTATGTAGTGGGATGGAGATTAGAACAACTCTCTTGTAGAAGGACAATAAAAACAAAAATGAAGTATTTATATTACACATTC
>NW_012103543.1:387483-402150 GCF_000951045.1 Mandrillus leucophaeus
TTTTTTTTTTTTTTTTTGTACTCAATTATCTTTTGTATTGGTTAAGTTAATATAAACCTTTAGAGCTCTCCTTTTTTAGAAATTCTTTTTTAAAGAAGTTAATAGCTACTTAAAAATAGAGTGACTACAACTTAATGTATTGGCAAGACTCATTATTAGATTTTGCCATAATAAAAAGTTTGCTGTTAATGAATATTAACTATTTATACAGTAATTATAATTTATATAATGTGGATATTTAGAGAATAAAATATTGGAACATATTATATTGTAAGAAACGGATATTAAAACAAACATCAATGTATTTAAAATTACTATTATTTTAAATAATCAAGTTCTAAGATACTTATTTTTCAAAGTAGCTGCAGGAGGCACTTCATTCTCTCAGTCTAGTTCCCTGTGCCTATCACAATTGATGGTAAAGAACTGTCCTGCCTCCTGAACAGAGGTGATTGAGGGTCTCGAGCCAAAGTAAGGTGAGTAAAATTAAATTAAAAGCTATGATGAAGATAGAGGAGGAAATCCTTTCAACTCAGTCTCCATATCATGAAAACAGTCTCCTGAAACCATATTGGTGATAGCAGGCTGAACTTCTTTAATTTGGGGGTATTTGTTTTTGTTTTACTGCTTCGTATGTATTTACTTATTTTTTATTTTCCTTTATAATAAATATGAAACAGTTGAGCTAAAATTTAAATTTTCATAGGTAGGAGATATTTTCATATATTACCTGTAGAGTAACAAAATATTGCTAATAGGAGATATGATAGTAACCGTGGAAGTACACTGTAGACTACGGAGAAACAGTACATCACATCAACCTAGCCTCATGATCCTGTTTCATTATGAGAATATAGCATCAACTCACAAAAAGTGCATCTGCAATTATCTATCCCACAGAATATTTCGCTTGATTAAAATTACAAATGGTGATCAATGTCATACATCATAATTTTGCATTTTTCAAACAATAAGTAAACGCAAAAGAAATTGCTGCAAATAAGTATGTAAATAACTTTTAACAAATGGTGCATCTATAATCCTGAAAACTCAAGAATAAAGGCAATATACTCATGTTACTCAAAGTGTGGTCTGTGGACCCACAGCATTCTCATCACTTCCCCAGGAATTTGTTAGAAATGTGATATCTCAGACCCATCCTAGCCCACCTGATTCAGAGTGTGCATTAAAAAATAAAAACAAAAACCAGATGATCACTGCAAACATTTAACTTTGAAACGCAGTGCTTTACAATCTTAATAATAGGCTGGAAAATAAATGGACTTTGGAGTTAGAGCTGTTCTGCAGCTAATGGTATAATCTCGGATGTTATTCAATCTGTGTATGCTGTGTCCCCATCTGTCATGTGGGGATGATAATATCTACTTCCCAAAGTTGTGGTGAGAATAACATGTAATAGCATGTGTGCGGTACATTCACCCCTCCATTCATGCAATTGTTCATGGACTACCTCAGTTCAGAGGTACAGAGTACCTGCTGTTCAGAGTACACTGCTGTTCACATATTAACTCTTGCCACAAAGTTATACAGTCCAAAAAATAAGAGAAACTTCACATTAGTATTAAATCAATACACTTTTTACCCTGAGAATTTGAGGATATCCTCAATCTGCAAAACCTTTTTTCAAATCCACACTCTTTCTTTCTGCTTTCAACTGTGTATGTGCTGAGATGAGAGTCACCTTATGGCTGGGTTCAGTCCTCAGTTCTCCAGCATGTATTACTTCTTAGGAATGGCCAGAAATTCCTTCTCAAGTCTTCCAGAAATCATTGTCTCTCTGCTCTCCCAGTGCTTACCCCGATCCTTGCTTGCAGACATTTCCCTTCCCACCTTCAAAGACAATATGAGCTTTCCACAATAGCCATCACCTGAGACAACAACATAGTTGAACCTCTCCCTTGTCCATGTAGAAGGGCAAGCTATTGTATCCTATTAGTATCTGTCTCATTTATCTTCCTCTCCCCTAGCTTTTCATTTATCCCAAGAGACTAACTCATCTTTCATTACCATGATCTGCCAGGAGGCCCTCTGACCATTTGTGTTAACATATCTGTATTTACCATCCCATTGCCTAATTATAATACCCATCTCAATGCCTGACACATTGTAGTCCCCTCAGTAGGTGCTATTTTCCTGTTTCAATTCAGGCTGCTATTTGAGGTAACTCACAACAATACTATGAATAATAAAATTATATTATATTATATTACATTGTTTTAAAATACATAGGTATTTTCTAATTCATTGTTAGTCAAATCTTATTACTAAGACCAACTTGGTAAGTGTGTATAAACTTACAAACGATAATTTCTAGCACATGGTCACTAAGCCTTTGGGTAGAAAACTCTCCATTATTTACCTTCTCTGAGGCCTTGTTCTAGAGTTTTAATAAAAGACCCTTTGCACTACAGCTTGATTTTTATGCATTTATCATCAGAAGTACAGTAATATTCATTATACATAATTGAAATAGTATTCCCTCCTAAAGGAGCAATTCTGTCACTCGTGTCTCATGAGTTTATTCTCATTCAACTTGTCTTTTAAAAATTGACTATTGAAATGGTGATCAAATAGGAACAATTTTAAGAGTATGAATGAGTGCTGCTAATAATTAACTGATGATAACAGGCAGAAAACAGAACTGCCTGGGCAAACCAGGATGTGGAGTTGCCCTACATATTGGTAATTTCAGCACTGGAATACTTAAAGGCTATAACTAATACAAAGTTATTCCAATCATGGAAGATAATGTCATCAAGGCAGAAGTGTTTTACAGCATCAGATTCAATCTGAAGAACTTTCTTAGGACATGAACAAGTAAATGTCTGTGAGACTATGAACTTGAGTCCTCACCATAAAGGAGGAGTCAGGAAACAATACAAAGAGGATGAAGCCTTGGAAAACTACACAAGAGGCAAAGTTTGACATGGTACTAGGTGTTGTCAGGAGCAATCAATGAAAGGAAGGTTATTGTAGTACTTAAAATAAGTGACTGTGGGCCAACAAAAAAGAGAGTCTTTAAGGGTATCCATCTGCAAAGACAGATATCAGTATTGTAACAATTCTAAGGGTATTTTTGTTTATTTTTGATTAAAATGAAAACATTTCTTTTTTCATATTGCTAATTAATAACTTCTATTTGGATAATAAATAGATTTCCAACATTTAAAAAGTCATAATATCAAAAAATTTTAAATACCTAGGATTTTGGTATACATTTAATGTGTATAAATTATATATAATTTGTGCATTTATCTTTCTGACAATGATGGCAAGAAGTGAGCTTTAAAGGGATAGAATCTGGTATTCAACAGTAAAGAGAAACAGGGGCTGATTGATGACATCTTTTCTTTTGAAAATAAATAAATATGTTAAAAAGTAATGACATAAACTACTTTTTAAAGTGATGCTACGTATTTTAGAGATGCTCTGGGTGGAAATATTTATGTGCCTGTGGTTTGCAATGAACTAGAGCTAAGCAGATAGATAAACAGGATGGCTGAGCTGGGAACACCTTTTTTGTGTGTTTTTCTTCAGGTCTGCAAAGCCCATAAGGAGAGTTCTTAAAGTTAGGTAAGAAACATTTGTAAATTTAAAGTTTTATAAGGAGGAAAGAGAGAATTTATTTTGTCTGTTTAAAAGTGCAAATCCCACTATTTTGGGCATCAAGGGTGCAAAAAGCAAATGTAATTGTTTTGTGAATTTGGCCCTTGGGTTTGTCATTCAAACCTAAGCATCGCAACTAGATTAGAAATTTCAACAATGTGACATCTCTATGACTTTTTCTGTGAAATCTAATGCTCTGTCTCCTAGTCATAATATAAAACACTGTAGGTCTGCATTATGTAACCTCCAACCATATAATTCTATACTTGGCTCAAAATCTGAAATTTTCCCTAAAAAAAAAATAAAGAAATAATAATAGTATTAAATTTGAAGTCACTCATATTTAAATATATGAGAGTTTCACTTGAAAAGTTGAATATTTTTGACTATCTGCTTTAAATAATAGCTCATCTAGAGCAGCTTACTATAGTTTTTGATAATATTTCACTTCATATTCAATTTTGGAAGTCTCTGGTTTTGCATATTCTTTGAATTTTGTTCTTTTGATACTATGAGAAATAAATTTACCCAACATAGCAAAACAAATATTGATTTTGTCATAAAGTCAATGCCATTTGTCAGGCTTCCTCACATTAAATATGTTAAAAGTACACATGATTTTATTAACCCACTACTAAAATCATACTTTATATAATCAATTTTTCTGACTTTTGAATTCTCTCAAGGATTCAGGAAAATCTTTATTATATAGAATTAATAAAAACAACTATAATTTTCCAATTTAACTTCCCCTTGGAATAGAATACTGGTTGTGCTGAATATATGTATACTATAACTTATCAGCTCTGTAAAGACAAGGATTTCTTAGGAAGTTTACAATGACTGCTATTCCCATTTCAATGGGAAAGGAAATATCTCTTTTTGAAAGTTCATGAACTTAAAGCCTTGGCTCCATTTTGATCCTAAAACGAAAGAAATTTAAGTATGTTATGATATAAATGAAAATTATTTTATTAAAACTAGTTGGCTCTTACGAGTTACAGGCTCAGTCGGATATTATCATTAGAGACAATTAAATTGTTTCCTATGAGTCAGTAATGTTAGTCTCAGATTAGCAGAAATAACACATTAGATCAGAAGTCTAAAGAGATCTCCAGAAATCTCAGCTAGCCCACTCTATCTTCTCTAGCAGGAGGAATACCCTACATTTCTCACCAAAATGCTAACTATTTTTAAAGGGATGAAAACCTAAGGTCTTATATTAAGCAACAACATCATCAATAAAGTCTACTGTTCTCTCTCTACAACTTTTCATTAAGACCCTACAAAGTTTCTCAGTGTTCCAACCCCATGCTTTCTCCTTTGTTCTCAATTCTCTTTTTTAATTCCTATACAGTTTTACATTGTTACTTTAACATACATAACATTTACATGTTGAAGTTAACAGACATTTTGTCAAAGAGAAAAATGCAATTCCATATTCTTTTTAAAACTACATTTTTGGTAGTGAATATTTTGATCAGATAGCTTTTTTAACATTTTCAAATGTATATAAAATGTGTTAATTTATTCATACCCCAATGGTAAGTATAATAATTCAAACAGTTGAATAATTGAGCCTACTAGCCATTCTAGAATTATTTGAGATCAAGAGCATTATGTAGACAATGTTGTATTGCAGGCACGTTAATTCACTGTTTAAGTACATAGACTTTGGGGTTTGATGGACTTGGGTTAGAATGCCAGCCGTATCATTTATGGTCTCTGAGACATGAACATGAGTCATCAATCTAAAAAGACAGTCGAGAAATAATGCCAAGCAGATAAAGACCTGAGAGACTTGATAGGAGAGAATGTTTGGCAAGGATAGTAATACGTGTCGTCGTGAGAAATTGATGAGAGGAAAGTTACTGTATTACCTACAAGATGTGAGTACTTGGGCAAGTTACTTATTCTTTCTGAGACTTATTGACTTATCTATAAAATAGAAGCGGTGCTAGCAAACTTGCAGAGAGTATATAAAGCTCTAAGTGCAGTGGTTAGAACAGAAGTCCCCACAAAGAAGTTGTCATTATCATCAGCATCTACGTGTTGTGTGTGTGTGTGTGTGTTTGTGTGTGTGTGTATGTATAAAATATTTTTTCTTTCAAGTTGGGGTTTTACTTTTAGATAATTAACCTATCACCTCAAACCTAATAGTTATTCCCAATTTTATATATTTTTATATTAGGCATTATTCCCATATTGCAAATTATAATTATAGTACTTTTTAACGATTTGCAACATTCTTAAATATAACTACCATGTCCTAAATCACACATTTCTATGGAGTCTTCAGATCCACCTCATAAAAACACCTCAAAAATATAGTCAATGTCTACAGTGAGGATCAAGTTTGTTGGGCCTAATTTTTAGGACCCCATACCAATGAGTTCAAGGTCACAGGTTTTCCCATTGCAATTCATGTAGGCAACAACTGTCTTTGGAATGGACGCCTAGTCATCAGGTGGACACCGTGCATGATTCATCACAGTGACTAAGCAAGAAAGCAGATAGAATTTGAATATAATCATCACCATCTCCAACATAGCAATTCCAAGGAGTTGCCCTATTAGGAATGAATAGAAGTATCCTCATAAGCATGAACATATACCTTCGGGCCAAATAATATTTTCTCAATTTATTTTCTGTTTATTCTTTTAATTTAAATAAACTTTTGGGAGAATGGTTTTAGATTTGCAGAAAAGTTACAAAGATTTTTAGAAAGTTTCAATGTACATTGTATCAGTTTGCCCTATTTTTAACAACTTACATTACTGTGCTGTATTTGTCAGAATTGAGTCAACACTGATATATTACTATTAACTAAACTACATGTTTTATTTGAATGTCACCAGTTTTTTTCAGGTCATTTTCCTGTTTCAAAATCTCACCCAGAATACTACATTACATCTAGTTATCACATCTTCTTAGAATCTCCTGATGTGTGAGTGTTCAAGACATTCTTTGCTTTTGATGACCTTGACAATTTTGAGGTGTACTGATCATGTATTTTGTAGGATATCCTTTAATTTAGGCTTGTCTAATTTTTTTTCGTAGTTACATTAAGGTTATTATTTTTGAGGAGGTCTCCTGTTTACATGAATGTTCTGATTGTATTTTGTCTAGCTGAGAGTTCATAGAAGCCTTTCTGTGTGAGGCAATATATGGGATCATCCTGATTTATTTAGCTCTCCTTGTTCAATTTTACTTAGTGATTAAGATGAAAGCTATCCAGATAACTACCACACAGGGTAAGATAATGCAAGGAAATAACCATGCAAAAAAGAAGACAATATTTTTAGCCTATTTTTCTGAATATGTAAAAATCCCTCCCCAGGTATATTTTCCTGAATCCTCTTGCACACCAAAGACAACCGCTCACCACACATTATTCTTCAGTATGTTTCTTTTATTTTGTATGCATAAAGGTCAACCTGAAATATACATCAAACCTGAATGAAACATCCTCTTCCCTTATGTAACATACCAGTGCTTGAAGTTTGCTCTTCCAGCATTATTTGTTTAATAGAAATATTTTCCATACCACCTGGTTCTGGCAGAAAGTCAAAATTTGCATTTATATGAGGTAGTTTATCAAATATAACATACAGAAGTCTGTTAAGTACACATTGCATTTTGTTTGTGAGAAAATCTGTTTGTATTTAATGTAGTTTTTAAATTAACCTTAATGAAAGCTTCTGAAAATTGTTGTTCTAAGCATTTGAAATATGCAACAAGAACTGGTGGAAGACATAAACATGTTTTCCATTATATGTTATCTGATAGCCCAAAATTACTACAAAGAAGAATGCGGGACTATGTTAAATTAGAAAGATAAGCAAGCATTTAGTTAAAAGCAAAGGTCTTTAGAAGAGAAAAGCATCTAACACAGTTAACCCTGAGCATCTTATAACCATCTTCAGTCAGAGGTATTTTAGCATTTTTAAGTAAGAATATTACTGTACACAGAAACTAAGGCTATTTCCACCAAATTCTAATATTTTGCTTCTCAATCTGAGACTGGCCAAATACTCAATGATTCACCTAAGTCTCCCTAAAGTGTTGAGAATGGTAGTTTGAACCCATCTGTCTTGTGTCTCTTAATATAACAGTTCATCTTGCCCTAGTGTTTTCGCTTTTCATTCCTTACAATGTTTTCCTTAGTATTATCATTTTGAATCTCAATGTATCCCAGTGATTTTCACATAGATGGCTCCGCAATCATGGATATAGGGTTGACATTCATTTCTAGTAGACCATGATGTTTTCATCAATTGGGGTAAACCCAAGTGTCTTTCGGGTTTGGACAAGTTATTTACATGAGCGAAGACAGCTAGACGAGTGCTGAGGTGAACACAGTGCTCATCTCTAAAAAAGGAAATTTCTACCTGTCTGGATCTCAACTTTGCTATGTAGATCAAAATGCCCAATATTTTCAGAGAGTGAATGTTTTAAAATTAAAGCTAGAAATCCAGATACTTGTATTTTAAGTGTTAAAAACTAACTTTGAAATGAGTAAAATATTGTGCAGGCCACAAATTATGGCTAGGGTGCCAGTATGCAGCCTGTGTATAAAGTACAATAAATAAAAAATATTAATAATTGCTTAATTCAAGTAAAATCTTGGAAAAATAACTATTCCTTGAATAAATATTATATTTCTTTGAATGGAAAGTCATGCTTATTTTAATATAAATCAAATGTTATTCAAAATTATTGCTCTTCAATGCTTATAGCATTTGACAAAGTCTAGGCTATGGTTCCTAAACATAGGATTTGCTACACCTTTGGTTGTAAACTTATTTGAAGCCATTGCACTATTGTTCTAATAGTTTAATAAAAAGTTTTAAAACAAAGTTTTATATGCAATAAATTCCACGTTTGATTAAACTATCTAACAATTTTAGCTTCGTAAACCTCTTATCTTCTAACCTTAAAGTTGTTTATTCATAATTCTCATCATGTGTGAGCTGGTCTAAAACTTTAAATTGATTAAAACTATACACAGAGGGCTTGAGCCTCCATAGGATTTGCCACTTGTACAAGGCACATGTTGCTCTAAACAGTCATATCTAGCAGTGACCTCTTAGATTAGTGACCAGATGGCTTTGCTTGGGACAAAAGAAGGTATGTGAATCTATGAATTTCTATGTTAAGATCTGTCAAGGAAAGCAGTTCGCACCTCATTCTTTCCTTACAATCACAAAAGTGGAAAAACAAAAGGCTGTTGTTCATCCACTTTCTACATGTTTTTCTTCTCCCTCCTACCTACAGCAGGGCCCTCTGACAGCCGGGGAAGAAACTGGTAGAGCTGGACGTGAATGGTACTCTTCTTCCCTCCTTAACCCAAGTCCAACCTAATTCTCTCAAGGGTAAACTTTGAGTTCTTTGTCACTTTTATCATGTCCTCAGGTTTTTCCTTGTAGCCCAAAGTCAACATTTTCAATAAGAAAATAATTTCATAAATCTATTACTATTATCTCTATAATGCTTTTGAAGTATGATTTAATACATTTGAGGGAGATGTTATCAATAAAAGTTTCTTAGTGGGGATTTAGGAGTTATATATTTTTTAATGTAAATAATTTTCTTTTATGAGTCTTTTCACCCAAAATTATATTTCCCATTATATTTTGAGACTGTTTCCATTGTATTTTGAGATTAAAACAATATTGAAACAATCTCAAAATACAATACAAAATACAATGGAAACAATCTCAAAATATAATGGGAAATATAATTTAGGTGAATATAATTGAATTATATTCAATCTCAAAATATAATGTAGACAGCCTCCAGCCTCCCCTGCCACCAGGCAGTTCTGGGAGAAATTATACATTCATATGCATGAAAATGTGTGGTTTTGTCTATAAACATCTGTAAGATGGTACATACAATAAATGTTCATATGCTATTACACAACTTAAAGTTTTAAAAGAAAAAAACTCAACGTAAATATCTTCAGAAACCCAGTACAGCTTTTCAAATAATCTCAATGGTGGAAAATGCTTGCCTTGTGTCTATAGTTATGATTTAAAAAAAAATAACCACACCTGGTGAACAAAACAAATAACCTTAAATTGGTCCATACACTGAGTTACAATATAAAATATTAAAATGTAACATTTTTGTGTAACAAACATGCGTTAAGTGCCTATCTCATGCAAAGGAAACAATCCAAAATGACAACTAAACCATAGAAGGTATATAGGTTCACAGTTTTGAAAAGAACACTATTAATTTGACAATGTATTATGTTTCATCATACCTTAATTAATGAAATTAGTTCATTTGATTGCTTTTAGTCATTCTAATGTAACACGAACAATGCTAATACTAAAATTATTAATCCAATATATTCATTTCTATGGCTATTTTCTTGATACATCAGTGGATTTCACTATTAGCTTGTTTGTCTGGTAAAGAATTAGAAGAGAAATGCATGAAGTTGAAAGACAGACAAAATTTGAGTTTGTTACTGATGTTATCAACGTTTAAGGCTTGTAGTCCATTAACCATCTGCATTAGAAGCAACTGGCAATATTTGTTAAAAACATAAACCCTTGGGCACCATGCTAAAATTCAGTTTTATTATCACCAGGTTATTTCCTTACAGACAAAGAATTGAGAACTAACAGTTTACATATAAAGAAATCATTGTAATGAGTTCAACACTTCTCCAGTGGGTCTTAGAAATTCTTCATGGTAAAGTGGAATTTCACCATTAGGTTGTTTGTTGTATCAAGATGTTCTTATTTGCTAACAATTATATCACAGCCACCAGATTTTCTCTAAAAATCTATTTGATACATCTCCATTTCCTGTGAAGCATTTATTTACCACAGTTAGTGATTTTCTGTTTTTTAATGTATGTTTAACAGTAATATCTCTTTCATATGCCATATCGTTCCAAAAAGGATGTCAGAAAGCTTGATACAGTATAAATAATTAAAAAATTATAATTTTGGCTGTTAGTCCCCTGTCTCTGAATATTTAAGAAAAAATATACCATATGATGGTTCTGCCTTTCTCATTTATGATATCATTTTTGATCTACTTTGATGGGGGTTTTAAAGAATGTCTTTAACCTGCATGTCACCCTGGTTATAACAAATATATAACCGGTAATTATCCACTTCAGGTATATCCTTACAGTGTATTTTATCTTCATACAAAAAAAACTTTCATAAAATATTAACTTCATAAAATGGAGTTAATATTTTTATACTTAATCTTGACTGTTTTACAATGATACGTGCAAATAGTTTAATAACATTATTTGCTTATACCTCTTAAGGTTCAAACAACCAGTTGTTATATAGGAACAAATAAGTCTTATCTGTTTCAGAAGACACATACTCTGTTAGCATACAATAGCTAATATCAAACCACTAATAGAATTAACCTTGTAAGTTCATAGATATTTAAAAGAGTTATGGTTTGAAGGTCAACTTGTCTGTCTTACTGTAAAAGAAAGGCAAAGAAATGAATAAAAATTAGAAAGAATTAATTCTTCAAAAAGTTTTTACAAATCAAAACCCTGCCGTTTCACACTGAGAACAAAAGAAGCATATTAAACACCAAAGTTTATCAAGACAAATTAGGTCCCAGTTTCAAATTTTCTTTAATCTTTTGCATCTGAACAGTTTTTCTGCCTCATGCTGTTTTCCCTAGTTAAATGTTAAAATGAATTCTAGCCAATACCATTGACTTCCTCCCTTAAAAATATTGAGACACATAATAAAAAATTAATTACTTCCCCTAATTTCTGTGTGATTCTTTAAAAAGATGTAAAATTCATTTAAAGTAAGTGGTGACTTTGTCTTTGAAGATCACGACAATTAACATGGATCAAAGCTTAGGTTCTGTAACGATGATAGCTTATTAGCATAATGAAATTAACTTAGAGACAAGAATCTTTAATAGGTACAACAAAAACGCTTTAATAATACTTGAAGAAAATTATGTATTTGCTAGAAGTACAACAGTTTCAGATTTTCTATCCAATTAATAAGTTGTTAATTAACTCCTTTTCCAAACAATGCACACTTTAAGCTAACATCTGCCCATTGGAATATTCTATCTATAGTGCTTCATTTTTTGTGAGGTTATAGTGGTTTTGCCAATGATACTTTGTATTTTTTTACTATTAAGAAAATTCAAGTTTAGCCTTTCATACTAGAAATCCAATATTTCATCATCAAAATAGAAAAAGGCTTAATGTCTATCTTGGGAAGGAAATAAAGATTTCAAAATATGATTGCAATTTGACTGGTAGCTCACACTGAAGGTGTTCAGCATTTCAAGGACAAATTTTTTTTGGATAGCTTTGGGGTGCTATAAAATTTGACTCATTGTTTAAATGCAAGAAAGAAAAAGAATCTATTAAAAAAATACTCATAATTTTCGTTTGGGTGTACATGTTGGAAACTACTTGGATTTTGACGATAAATAAAAGAATGCTTTATTTTGTTCCAGCAGTAAGTCTTAATAATTATGTTTTCATCCAAAGGCTGTAAAAAAAGTATCTTATCATTTTCTAACCATTCATTCATTAAGCTATTATTTATTGACCACTAATATTCATTGAAGGTGCCAGGCACTAAGAGTCTCCTAATTTTAAAAAGAAGGAGGGTTGTGTTGTTCCAGGTGCCGTTTTCATTGTTGCTGGTGCTATTGTTTCAGCCAAATGGTTGATTTTCTTTTTGCCCAGGTAGCAGAAATGGGTACTCTGTCAAGGTCCTTTACCTCTGTTATATCTGATTGCTATAGTATTTTTCTGACACTCATAATTGAGCATAATCCAAAATCAAAACAACAAAGACCAAAAAACAATGACATAGATACTTAACAGAAGACTAATTTTAAAAAAATATTATAATTTGACAAGGAATTATTGCATTTTAAAAAAAATATTATAATTTGACAAGGAATTATTGCACATGCCTTCCTCATTTCCATCTCCTAAAAGCTCCTTCTCTTCCCCATCTATTTGGGAAGTCTGTGGTTTTCTAATTCATATATGTTGGCAATATGCTGTCTAAGTGCTTTGTTTTCTAGATCTAGAAATTAATAAGTAGCCCCGAATCCCAAAGATATTATGCTGCCCTCAATCCACATAAACATCAAGTCCCCTGGCTGCCTCTCTTGCCACTTGATATCTGTATGCCTTTGTCCAAACAGCTACACACTATAAGCTCCTTGTCTACCAGATAAGGGCCCAAACCAGAAGCACAAAAATTGGTGTCATAGTAGACATAGAGAGGGAAATACCAGGAAACTAGGAATCTCAAGATAGTCAGTGATGTGATGAAGACATAACTCAGAGGTGCTTTCTGGTGTAGCCCTCAAAATAGACTAGATTATGATTTTAGAGAGTTCCAACCAAGCAGTGTATAAAAACTATTTCTTTTTTTTTCTGATTGGCTGGTAGCTCTATCTCCCTACCTGAGCTCTGAGAACATTTTGTACTTTATTTGAAAACTTACCAAATTCTATCCTGTTCGTATGGCTATTTTTGAAGATTTCTTACCCACTACTTAACTATTATTGGAACCCTACCTTAAAAAAAAGCATGTAAAGAAGCATGTTGGCTTCTAAACTATGGTAAAATTAAATCTAGGGCATTTGGAGAAATACCCTAGCTTCTCCCCTCTTCCTGCCCTGCAGTCTTCCATCAATAACTCCACAGGTCAAACCTTGCTGGAAGCCCAGTGGACACAGGGACTTGGGAAATGTAGTTTGCAGAGATTAGCCACTTCAACTATAAGGCAGAGCAAGAGAAAGGCACAAAATGGATATGAGAATGACTGGCACAATTTGGTTAAAATTTAACTTTTTGTTAGCCACAGGTATTGAATACAACAGAATATTACTGAAATAACATCCTCACTAATTTTCTTACCACCTGCTTGGCACTTTAAGGCCCACTCACCATTCTGGGTGATACCAGGGATATCATTCTGAAATGCAGACCAGATCATGCCATCCCTCCCATTGTAACATCTTTCAATTCAATCTCATTCTTTGTATTATGCAGTTGAACCTTGAAGAATGCAGTGGTTAGGGACACCAACCAGCCCAAAATCCATGTATAACTTAGCCACTGAGAGCCTATTGTTGACCAGAAGCCTTACTGATAATGTAAACGGATAACACATATGTTTAGGTTATATGTTTTACATACTATATTCTTACAACAATGTAAACTAGAGAAAAGAAAATGTTGGTAAGAAAATCATAAGGAAAAGAAGATATTTTTACTCTTCATTAAGTGGAAGTGGATCATAAAGGTCTTCATCTTTTACGTTGAGGAGGTTGAGGAGGAGGAGGCAGAGGAAGGGCTGGTCTTGCTGTCTCAGAGGTGGCCGAGGTGCAGGAGGTTGGAGGGGAAGCGGGAGAGGCAGGCACACTTAGAGTAACTTTTATTGAAAAAAAAATATAAGTAGACCCAGGCAGTTCAAGCCCATGTTGTTCAAGGGTGGATTGTAAATCTTGAGTGCATCACAGAAGAAGTCTCTAGCACCTCCCTCTGGTGTCAAGATATACCCTCTGGTCCACCCTCAGTTAACCACCTGTAGCTTTAGACTGCTGCAAACTATTGTACACTGTGTCTCATATGGGCCTCTTTGCTTGAAATGCCAGAAACCTCCCTTTGCTCACCCTATCAGAGTCACCACCATCATTTTTTTTCCATTAGAATGACTCTCATATTTCTTCAAAACTTAATCTTTGGCCAGGCATGGTGGCTCACACCTGTAATCCCAGCACTTTGGGAGGCCAATGTGGGGGATTTCTGGAGCTCAGGAGTTCAAGCCAGCCTGGGCAACATGCCAAAACTCCATCTTTCCCCAAAATACAAAAATTAACCGGGTGTTGTGGCATGTGCCCGTAGTCTTGGCTACTGGGGAGGCTGAGGTGAAAGGATCGCTTAAACCCATGAACAGAGTTTACAGTGAGCCAACAACACACACACACACACACACACACACACACAACATAACTTTTATGCCCCTAGTATGACTGAAAGATCTTTTT
>NW_012103543.1:402200-414884 GCF_000951045.1 Mandrillus leucophaeus
TAAGTGGAAGTGGATCATAAAGGTCTTCATCTTTTACGTTGAGGAGGTTGAGGAGGAGGAGGCAGAGGAAGGGCTGGTCTTGCTGTCTCAGAGGTGGCCGAGGTGGAGGAGGTTGGAGGGGAAGCGGGAGAGGCAGGCACACTTAGAGTAACTTTTATTGAAAAAAAAATATAAGTAGACCCAGGCAGTTCAAGCCCATGTTGTTCAAGGGTGGATTGTAAATCTTGAGTGCATCACAGAAGAAGTCTCTAGCACCTCCCTCTGGTGTCAAGATATACCCTCTGGTCCACCCTCAGTTAACCACCTGTAGCTTTAGACTGCTGCAAACTATTGTACACTGTGTCTCATATGGGCCTCTTTGCTTGAAATGCCAGAAACCTCCCTTTGCTCACCCTATCAGAGTCACCACCATCATTTTTTTTCCATTAGAATGACTCTCATATTTCTTCAAAACTTAATCTTTGGCCAGGCATGGTGGCTCACACCTGTAATCCCAGCACTTTGGGAGGCCAATGTGGGGGATTTCTGGAGCTCAGGAGTTCAAGCCAGCCTGGGCAACATGCCAAAACTCCATCTTTCCCCAAAATACAAAAATTAACCGGGTGTTGTGGCATGTGCCCGTAGTCTTGGCTACTGGGGAGGCTGAGGTGAAAGGATCGCTTAAACCCATGAACAGAGTTTACAGTGAGCCAACAACACACACACACACACACACACACACACACAACATAACTTTTATGCCCCTAGTATGACTGAAAGATCTTTTTGTGTGCCACTTTGAACTCTGGATATACCTCCATCAACACATGTTACTATAATCATTGTGTTTAGATTTGACATCCAGTATCCTCTGCAGGATGCGAAGTACATGAAACCTGAGGACTGTACCTCTTGATTGAGAAACATTAATGCCCATCACATAGGAGGGGAACAACAAAAGATTATTGAATTAGTAAACAAATGAACGTGTGATCTCTTCTTTGACCATATTTGATGACAACCTATTCATTTTATAAGTCCCATTGCTATGAAGAAAACTGAACAAAATTGAAACAAAAGTAATTTTGTTATTAATATAGAAGGAAATTGTTCCTTAAAGGTGTTTCTAAACAGTAATTAAAATATCTTACAATGATCTCCTCTAAATAAAAGTAGACTTAGTTTGTGTCTTCTTTCATTGAGCATTCTCTTTTAATGTAATCTTTCCTTTCTTTATGTGAGCTTTGCTGCTCTCTACTTTGTAAGGTTGTGCACAGCTGTGTCCTGGATTTGAATTTCCCTTGATGACTCTGTTCTTTTTAATGTTGTTATTTTTGTTTGTTTTCAGAACAATTTATGCTTCACACTTAATTTGCATGTTTTTTTCCAACTTTATGAGTTTGAACAAGAATACTTCTCTGTTCTCGTATGACAACTCAGCGGGATAAATGCTGTACTTAAAAGAAGTTTGTTTTGTTTTTCTCAAGTGCAAAAGATATTTATCATGAGTAACCACCATCTTCCAAAAGTATATCATACAATTAATAGCAAGGGAATCCCTAAGAAAAAGGTAAAAACAAAAGAGGAAGGAATAAAGATAAAGACAGAAATAAAGAAAAGATAATGAACGAATGAGGAAAAACGAGGCAGGGAGCAGGAAGGAGAAAGCCAAAGCAAAAAATATTTCTCCTCCCTTGCTTTTAATTACTATATTTTGCCCATAAGCACATTTGTAGCAATACCTTAAACTGTGTTACCCCTAAACCAAATAATAATAATAATAATAATAATAATAATAATAATAATAATAAACTTAAGGCAGGATCCTGCAGAGGATAGGTATACATTAGAGCGCTCAAGGGCTGATACAGTGAGAAAACTAAAGGTATGTTAAAATCTTGGCCACTGAATGAGTAATGCCATTATAAAACACTGTTAGAACACGTAGAGGGGCATTCAATTTCAGTAACTGATACAATCTGATCCAGAGTCTGAATGATATAATGATCCAAGAATACATTGCTTAAAGTCTTTTAAAATACTGTGTGAAAAGCTGACAATCATCTCTGAAATCTTTGTTTTTGCTTAGCCAAAATTGTTTGATTGCTTATTTTAGCGAAAAATTTTCAAACAAATGCTAAAGTAAATAGGGTGATATACTAATTTATATATAGCCATTGTCCAAATTTAACAATTCCCAAATATGAGTCAATATTATTCCATAAATCTCTATTCTCCCACTTTTGTCATCAATAATGTTATTTAGCTGTAGTGTTCTAAATCAAATTCCAGACATCATATCATTTTACCCATAAGTGATTCAATATGTATTTCTAAAAAGTAAGGGTCATTGTAAGCATAACCACAATGCCATCAAACATCTAAATCATTAAGCAAATACTTAATATCATAATTGTCCAGCCCACACTTAAATTTCCATTAACTTTTTCTTAGATAGTGTGCTCAGATCAGAATACAAACAAAATCCACACTTTGATTTGGTTTATGTGTTTCTTAAATTTCATTTAATCTTTAACAATTGATGCTTTTTGTTGAATAAGTTAGGTCCTTTTTCAAGTTGAATTTCTCTTACTCTTCACTATATTGTCATTAACCTGTCTCCATCCGCTAGGTTTCGTGTAACTTAGTAGACAGAGTTAGAGTTTTGAGTTCATTCAGAGTAATATCTTTGGGAGGTGTTTGAGGAGGAAAGACACTTCATGGCCGCTGCTACTTGTTCCCTGTTGTACTACATCAGGATCTACTTAGTATCTGATTATCCATTTGAACTGGCTTTTTGAAATTGATGTTTAGTGAAATTATCAATGGGTCCAGGTATTGTCAGCCTGACACAACCATTACAAAATTCCCTATCAATATGTTCATGTAAATTTTGATATAGATACTATATAAGTAATTATCTTATTGAAGGTTGCAAAACAGTGACTTTAAATATTCTATTTTTTTCTTATGGAATGTTTCCCTCTTATGATGACAAGGTGAGTTACTCTGAAACATACACTGGGATAAACTGAAATGGATCTGGAGGGAATCTATATTGGTGAAAATGTTGAATCATTTTTCTTTATGTTATTTGCCTGTGATAAGAGCAAATCAAAAATATTAGGACATTTAGTAAATAATAGTTATTTTAAACTTTCAAATAAAATCTTATACAAGATTTATAAAGAAGTTGAGTTTGCTTCTATAACTTTTAAAAATAATTTTTTTTAATTTTAAGAAAATTGTAGATAATATGAAATTACACGAAAAATACATAATGACACCATGCTCCCTTTGTCCAGTTATCCTTTATAATATCATTTTGCAAAATTGCGATACCATGATCATGACCAGAATATACACACTGATATAGCCAAGGTAACATTTCCATCACTGTAAGAATCACACGTTTCCTTTCATAGGCTCCCCACCCATTCTTAAATTGTGGCAATCACTAATCTGTTCTGCATTTGTAGAATTTTGTCATTTTGCAAATGATATATAAATAAAATCATACAGGGTGTAACTTTTGGAGATTGCCTTTTCTTTTCACTCAGTGTAATTCCCTGGAAATTCATCCAGTGGTCTGTTTATCGATAGTTCATTTCTTTTTATTGCTGAATAGTATTCCACATACTACAGATTTTTTAGCCATTCATACACCAAAGGACATCTAGCTTAGTCCTAGTATCTGGCTATTGTGAATAAAAATTCTATAAACACTTACATACAGGTTTTTGTGTGTGTGTTAAGTTTTTGTTTCTCTGATATAAATGCCCAGAAGTGCAATTACTGTGTAATATGATGTCTGCATGTTTAATTTATTTAAGAAACTGCCAAACTATTTTCCAAAGTGCCTATACTATTTTAAATTTTCACCAGCAATGTAGGAGGGATCCACTTTCTACCACTTGTTGCAAGCATTTGGTATTAGCACTATTTTTTTTTCTTTTATTTTAGCCATTTCAATTGGTATGTAGTGATATTTCCTCATTTTAGTATGCGTTTTTCTAATGGATAATTAGGTTGAATATCACTGAAGTCGTCTGGTTGCCAATATATCCCTTCAGTAAAATGTCTGTTTGTGTCTTTTACCTATTTTATAATTGCATTGCTTTGTTATTTATTGTTGAATTCTGAGAGTTCTTTATACATTCTAAATACTACTCTCTTGGAAGATACATGTTTTGCAAACATTTTCTCCAAGTCTGTAGCTCCTCTTTTCATATTCTTAACAGCATCTTTTACAAAGCAAAAGTTTTTAATTGTGATGAAGTCCAATTAATCTATTTTTTCTTCTATGAATTATGCTTTTAGATCTCAAAGATTTTCTACTATTATTTTTTATAAATGTTTCATAATTCTGTGTTTTGCATATAAGTCCATGATGCATTTTCTTTTTTTTAATTTAAGATGTGAGATTTAGGTCAAGTTTTATTTATTTATTTTTTTGCCTATGGATATCCAATCATTACAGCATCTTTTGGGGGAAAAGCCTATTTTTATGGAATTGCTTTTGCATCTTTGTCAAAAATCAGTTGAGTATATTTATGTGGATCTAATAATGGACTCTCCATTGTGTTCTATTGATCTATGTACCTGTCTTACCACCACTGTCACACAATCTTGGATACTGTAGCTATAATAATAAGTTTTAAACTTAGATAGACCTATTTCTACTCTTCCATTTCTCTTTCTCAAAATTGTGCTAGCTATTTTAGTTTCTCTGCTGTTCCATATAAATTTTACAATAATTTTCTCTATATCTACCAAAGAATTTTGTTAGCATTTTAGTAGGAATTTCATTAAATTTGTATATGAATCTGGTGAAAACAGATATCTTTACTATGTTGAGTCTTCCAATATATGAACACACTATGTCTGTTTATTTAGATCTTCTTTGATTTTTTTCAGCAACATGTTTTCAGTATATAAGTCCTGTATACATTGTTTTAGGTTTGTGCTTAAGTATTTACCTTTTTTTGAGAAATTTTAAATGATATTGCATTGATTTTAAATTTTGCTCACCATGTATTCATTGCTAGCCTGTAGAAATAAATTTATTTTGAGCATTCATTTTTGTATCCTAAAAGCTTGTTAAACTCACTTAGTTCTAGTAGTTTTTGGTTGAATCCTTAGGATTTTCTATATAGATAATCATGTCATCTTCAAATAGAAACACTTTTACTTCTTCCTTTCTAATCTGTATGGTGTTTATTTCCCCTTTTCTTAATACACAGGATAGGAATTCTAGCACCTTGTTGAATAAGAGTGGTGAGAGCAGATAGCCTTTGCCTTGTTTTCAATATCGGGGGAAGGCATTCAATTGTTCCCCAAGTATAAAATTATCTTTAGGCTTCCTGTATATGCTCTTTATCAAGCTGTGTTGGTAACTGATTAAACGGTGCCCAACCGGATTGAGGGTGGGCCTGACTCTCCCAATCCACTGACTCAAACGTTAATCTCCCTTGGCAACACCCTCCCAGACACACCCAGGAACAATACTTTGCATCCTTTAATCCAATCACGTTGACACTCAGTATTAACCATCACAGTTTGCATAAGATAGTTGATCTTGGTATACATAAAGTAATGATGTAAGTCCGCCTGCATGGCTCTGTCTACTAAGGGTGTCCACCTTGTTGCCACTGAACCCACTCAATTCAACTCTGCCCCTGGCCACTAAAGTAGTTGTCCAGCCCCTTCATGGCAGAGCCTGGAGCATCATTAGTAAAGCAGCAAATACTAGGCATTACTCATCCGGCAGGCCATCTGCAAGGCTTCACTGTCAGACCCAGCTTGACATAGCAGCTTAAGGTCTATGATATTGGCTTGGGGGCAACTGGCCAGGAAGTCCAGCTACTCTGACCCTGCCTAGACTGAGGCTAACTAACAATTTATATTGCACTGTCCATTTAGGTTTTGACCAGATTATGTAACTTTTTATGCCAACATCTATATACTATAAGAAACATGCCATCTTCTCTTCCAATACATCTTGCCTGACAGAACACTAGTACTCATGTGCAGCAAAGTAAATTTCCTTAAAACAAGTCTTGGTTTCCTACTGATGTTATGATAATAAAAGGGACAGGAAGTTCTCAAAATGCTCATGTTAATGAAATACTTACAACCCTTTCAAGTATTGATGAGGAAAGGATAGAGTTATTAGCCAAACCCACACACATTAGTTAGCTGGGGTCAAGAGTAGCACTGAGATTTCTAGTAGCCTTAGTCCCTGTGTGTATTACTTTTTCCCATGTTCTCTAAAGGACTGTGTGATTAGTCAGAAAATCACTCCTTCAGTATGCCCATCATGTACCCCTCTCCTCTTTTGAGCAGATAATTAACTCTCTCTCTTTCCACAGTGGTTCTTAGTATTTCTAGGCTGTCAACAACATTTTTAGGGGTACATCTTGAAAAAAAAAAAAAAAAAAAACAGGTAAGACAATGTATTGTATTTTTTACAAAGCCAATTTTAAAAACTTCTGACATTATATTTTGTCTATTTTTCTACTTTTCAAAAACCCAAACTATTGATAAATGAGAAAAGTATAATAAGAGGTATTATATTTTCAATGCTCTTTTTATTAAATAGAAAATTGTTAACTCCATGTCAGTCTCCATTGTTCTGTGTAATTTTGCTGGTCCATAAAATACAAGTCGGGGAACTACTGTGCAAAATATGCATTGCCATTTATTTGGCCTTGTATAATGTTTAGAGACATATTTCAAAATTCATTTGTCAAATTCAAGATGAAAGACAATTGACTAAAACATATAGCTGAGAAAATACAAGTCAAGTAATATCATTTGTGAGATGTTTTCACATTTAAGAGAAGAAAATTGCTATGTGAAAATGTATAAAAATATATTTAAAACAAAAAATACAACAAAGTGATCATGAGACCCTACCTGTTGGATGGCCTGAAATCCCGTTATATGCTAAATGTCTGGTATTTATTGAAGGTGAGTGACTGAATACAATCCTTCTAAGCATAGTACAGCAACTGGAGTTACACAACGGCATTCCCTCAGAGCCCCCATTGACAGCTATAGAAACAAATTAATTATCACTTTGTTTTTAATTTTAGTTGTCACTAACAATGCCTCCACTTTCTGGCTTAGCATCTCAATATTAGCTTACAAGCATGAAACAAGAACTTAATCAGGGAATGTTTGGGGATTTACTTTTCAGCAGCTAAAATACTGAAGGTGAGGTATGAGCAAACATTTGGTGGTGTGGGACAGTAATTACGTTCAATCAGAAGGTACAAACTGCAGTGTTAACTAAATCTGTTCCTAACTAGTGTCTCATCTCAATTAGTGGGAAAAAGATTACACTGCAAGAGTGTATACAGGTTGAGGATTCTTGCATAAGAGTCCAGACGTTACAAGTCCAAAGTCTTGTTAGCACTCTTGATACCTTCAAAGATGAAAAGTGATTTGTTCCAAAGAACACTATTTTTTAATTTTTTCTTTATTTTTAAACTATTACTTGCCTGTGCTACAAAACCAGATTCAAGACACATATGTGATCTAGGGAAGACAGAATCTCAATACCATGAATCTTTACAGGCTATATGGGGGTTATTGTTCACTTTTTAAAAAACTGTGAAAGATAAACAAAAGAAAATCGGACTCTGAGGTTGAGAGAGAAGATTCGTCTTAACACTCCGGTTATCCAGGTGAATAACTTTAGACTCACAGATGTCTGTTGCTTCTATTCCCACACCTGGACTATGGTGCCAGTATACATTCTACATTTTCCACAATGTGTTTGTGAATCTGTTACTCTTTTATTAATATTTTAAAGTGTGGAATTTTTAAATAGATACCTTTTCCCTTAGGTGGTAAAAATTTTTGTCATGCTTTCCTTTTTAGGTTTATCATTGATGGGCCTAATTGGATAGCTACATTGTAAACAGAATAATTAAAGTCTAAACTACTGATTTTTCAAAGATCATCATTGCATCAGCCTCACTTAGAATGCAAATGCATGAGCCTCACCCTGGACCTGCAGAATCAGAATCTCTGCTGGTAGGGTCCACTTAAGAATCTGTGTTTTTAAGAAGCTCTACCCATGATTCCAACACTCACTCAAGTCTGAGAATCCTTGGTCTAGGCTGCCTATTGTCAGAGAATAGTGTACAGTGCCAGAGCAGGGACTAAATCCATGGCCTGTGAATTCTAAATTAGAGTTCTTCCAGCTACACAAATGTAAGTAATTCTACTATTGAAATCACAATTTGACTTTCATTTTGGCTCTTTGGTTTTGGAAAGCATTGTTAGAGAATGGATGAAATACCCTGGGTTAGACCACAAGGGAAAGATTTCTGCTTATTTATTTATAGCTTTCATGTACATAATCTGTATAATTCCTGAAATAAAAGAAACACTTTTATATTCTTGCAGTCATAACCCTCAACTATTAACTTCTCGGCTTAGTGCATTCTTATACGAAGTTAGAGGTCCTAGTAACTGAGTTTGCATTTGACAGAAGATTACCTAAGGCAAGAAGAGACTCATGTTCAAAGCTTTTGGAAACAAGAATCTAAACCATTGAATTATATGGGGTAGCTGTCCTTAAAGGAATAAAAAAGGATGTAAATGAGATAATCCCATATGAACAAACCTATGCTTATCTCAGAAAGCAGGTTAGAATAACTAAAATGATATTCTCTCCTTCTTTATTCAAAGGCATCTAAATGGAATTGAGTAAATGAAAAAAAAAAAAAAAAAGTAACAGCTCTTTTCCCTTTGGAGCCATTTGCTGGTTAAATTTGTTTGTAGAAGTGACCATGCTTCAGAATAATTAACTTTGGTGAAGGTTTTAAGCTACAGGTAAGCTCAGGACATCGCTGCCTTATGCTCGAACAGTAGTCAGATGAGACTAGAGGAGCTGCGACCCTGGGCCAGCCACCTCACCTTGCCAGAAATTTGTTCTTTAAGCTCCAGGATATATAATATGTTTGTGTGTATGTGTGTGTGTGTGTGTATATATATATATATAGATAGATAGATAGATATAGATAATTTTTTCAACAATTAAAATAAGAGATTAAAAAAATTCCTATCTTAAGATGCTGGCATCGTATTCAACTTTCTTACTTCTCCTAAGTTTATTAACATGCTGTCTTCTGTCATTGCAAGGCATAATCTATTATAAACAAAATAGAAAAACAATTGCTTAAGGATTCATTATGTACTAAACATTGCGTCTCATCAAATTGTATTAAATTTCTTTGCAAATAAAAACAATGTGTGCCAGGAAACTGACTAAAGTATTTCAAGGAAACATTTAAAATTACAAATACAATTTCACAATAGAAATAAAAGAATTGTATAAAAACTACATCATTCTAAGCATTTATAAATTTATTCCCTCTCTAGAGCATTCAAATGAAACACAAAGACAATACATAACTCAACAAATAACAATATACAACACAATACAAGAATAAAGGAATGAAGAAGGGTAGAACCCAGTACAACAATAACAGTTGAGCGTTTAAATCAATTTAATTGTCATTTTTCTCCCATTGCACCAAATTATACCTGTGTATTTGGGCATGTAAAAATTATGGTGGTCTGAAGTCTAGAATGCCTGAAATAAGATGGGATTGGTTTGAAAAGGCTATGAGGAAATGAAATTATTTAGCAGAGGTTGAGAGAAAAAAAATTGAGATCCAATCAATGATATGAAGAGAGAATGTGGTTAAGATCAATGGTGTGTAGTACTCAGTGCTAGCTTCTTAAAAAATCATGGGGCAGTCAAGTTTTCCATTGCCTTTCTCCTGGCTCTTGGGAACTGCTGACTGTCCAGGAACTTCACACCATGGTTCTCACTTGACATCCATATATTAATCAGAAGATTTTGGTTGCATGTGACAGAAAATCAACTCAAACAGACATAAGGAAACAATGATTGAGGCAAGGGAGGCCCAAAGAGTGAAAAGTTTAGGTTAGTTTTACGTATGACTAGTTGCAAGCACACATAAATGCATACTCCTTTTTACTCGGCCCCCCTTTCTCAGTTGTGCTTTATTCTGGGTTAACTTTATTTTCACATAGGCTCTTCTTTTATGATGACAAGATGACCTCCAGAAGCTCTAGGCTTTTATTGAGACCACTCACTAACACTAGAGTGGAGATGCCTTCTCATTGGGTTTCTTTGGCTCCAATTGGCTGATTGTGGGTCACACACTTATTGTTCAACCAATCACTGTGGCCATGGGATGTATTTTTTTTTTTTTTTTAAGTAGATGCAAGTCACAAGATTTGGGTGATGTGAACCTCAACTAAATGAGTTATGAGTACAGAAGAATTGGTTTTCCTAGGAAAATCAGAGTGACTTCAGCAAAAAAAAGAGAGAGATGATGAATGCTAGATTGAAATGAATGTCTAGTGAAGCCTATAGTTTTGAGCAGTGACTCACAGTCTAGACCCTTCCTTACCTCCTCCTCCCAAGCACAAGATCTTATATTTTGTTCTTCAAGGCGCTCCTAAAGGAATAAAATTCCTCAAGTACACACTGTACCTGTCATTGCTTCACTACCATAGCCTGGGAAATTCTGGAATTATGGCAAGGAGTCTCTGGGTCTTATTCACTGCAATCTCATCTCAAAAGTTTCCGGTTATAGTGTTTGCTATTACTGTTGGGTAAATGATATAATTTGACTGTGTCCCCCCAGCAAATCTCATTTTGAATTGTAGTTCCCATAATCCCCATGTGTCATGGGAGGGACTGAGTGGGAGGTAATTTAATCATGGGAGCAGTTACCCTCATGCTGTTCTCATGATTATGAGTGAGTTCTCATGAGATCTGATGGTTTTATAAGGGGCATTTGCCCCTTTTGCTTGGCACTTCTCCTTGCTGCCCCCATGTAAAGAAGTACGTGTGTGCTTTCCCTTCCACCATGGTTCTAAGTTTCCTGAGACCTCCCCAGCCATGCTGAACTGTGAGTCAATTAAACCTCTTTTCTTTATAAATTACCCAATCTTGGGTATCTTTTTATTAGCAGTGTGAGAATGGTCTAATACAGTAAATATAGTTAAGATTTTCTTTCTTATTTTGAGCTGGTATCTGATCTACCCTTCTATAGTTTACCCATTGGTTCTAATTCATCCAATAAAGCCATCCAAATCATGTCTATTATGTGTTCTACATACATCTTCACATTTTTAAAGGCAAGTTTATTCAACTACTGTGCATATGTCATGGCTTCCAGAAATGTGATGCCCAATTATTTATTTATGCTCATTTTTCCTCCCTCTGTTATGCTATTCTTTACTCCTGAACTCTATTTTGGTTGAACCTTAGATGGAAGATTTTTCATTGTTGTTTTTAATTTGCTTGTCTGTTCATTTTGTTTACACAGACTCAGGAAGTCAAGGAAGTAAGAGTTCAACCAATATTAAGTAAAGAATTGTTATCACTCTATATGATCACTTATCATCTATTGGCTTCATATTTGAGAGCAATAAAATATACCAGTTTCAGCTATGAAACAAAAATATTCTGCAAATTCTGCATTCATGTATATTTTTCTTTCTTCTTTCATTTATCAGGTTGTTTTACTCCAAAACAAACAAACAGGCAATTTGAGACTTATAGAGAATGCATACTTTATAATCTTGTAGTCTACAAAAAATTTATTTATTGCTGCAAATGGTTGGATTCCCGCTTGTATGCCATGGGAACTGAATTTTTGCCCTAATGTTTTGGCACATCTTCAGTGTACTTACCACTGTAGGAGTGGTGTGTATCCACAATTATGTTATTTGAAAAGAATCTTTGTACTGGAAAATCCCATTGAGATGTAGCATTGCATTTCCAAGGGTGCCTTGGGACAAGAAAGAATGGGGCAGCAATATACAACCATTTGGTTACATCATTCATACCAGAGAAATTGTCATCCTACTGCTGATGGGGAACACTTGTATTTCTGTATTATCAAAGATTTTGCAGAACTGCTCACCCCCCTCTATTCATTTCATTCCAGCTGTTCTAACATAAGGAATGAAGCAGATTGTTTCATTTGTTAAGCATACATTAAAAAAGACAATGCCATCATTTGGGGGGCTTTTGAAGGGGTTTTTGCTCAGTTTGGACTGTGTGTGGAGCAAGCTCACTGCCTTATAACAAAAGCATAAAACTCCGTGGCGACAGAGGCTAAAGTCAAAGGCTAAAGAATTTGTTAAAAGGAAGAACTCCTAAATGTTAAGCATTTAGGAATAACAAGAGAAATGAGAAAGGAAGCAGGGAAAAGGTAAAGGAGAGCATCAGAAGGAATGTGCACTGCCCCAGCACTGTGTCCTTTTATAATCCTTTGGGAAAATGCACTCATAAGGCTCCAGTGGCTCCTACATCAGAGAACCAAAAGATTGTTCTTTTTTGAGCCTGTGCTTAGTGCCTTCTAAGTATGTATAGATTTGGAGAGGGTTTTTTTTGTACTAAAATATTAAAATTGTTTTAGAATGTATCAGACTTCTGAACATATCAAATTCTGATTTGTATCAAATGTCTGATACGTTCTTGTCATGTTAACTTGAGATATAAGCCTTGCTCTCTCCTTGAGAATCTTCCATTTCTTCATATGGTATTCCTTGCGGGGAAAAGAAAGAGAGATCAGACTGTTCCTGTGTCTATACAGAAAGAAGTAGACATAAGAGACTCCATTTTGTTCTGTATTTGAGATG
>NW_012103543.1:414934-417972 GCF_000951045.1 Mandrillus leucophaeus
GCTTAGTGCCTTCTAAGTATGTATAGATTTGGAGAGGGTTTTTTTTGTACTAAAATATTAAAATTGTTTTAGAATGTATCAGACTTCTGAACATATCAAATTCTGATTTGTATCAAATGTCTGATACGTTCTTGTCATGTTAACTTGAGATATAAGCCTTGCTCTCTCCTTGAGAATCTTCCATTTCTTCATATGGTACTCCTTGCGGGGAAAAGAAAGAGAGATCAGACTGTTCCTGTGTCTATACAGAAAGAAGTAGACATAAGAGACTCCATTTTGTTCTGTATTTGAGATGCTGTTAATCTGTGACCCTACCCCCAACCTTGTCCTTGCAAGAGACATGTGCTGCGGTGACTCAAGGTTTAACGGATTTTGGGCTGTGCAGGGTGTGCTTTGTTAAACAAGTGCCTGAAGGCAGTGTGCTTGTGAAAAGTCATCACCATTCTCTTAAACTCAAGTACCCAGGGACACATGCACTGCCAAAGGTCGCAGGGACCTCTGCCTAGGAAAGCTAGGTATTGTCCAAGGTTTCTCCCCATGTGATAGTCTGAAATATGGCCTCGTGGGAAGGGAAAGACCTAATCGTCCCCCAGCCTGACACCCGTGAAGGGTCTGTGCTGAGGAAGGCTAGTATAAGAGGAAAGAAGGGTTCTTGGCAGCTGAGATAGAGAAAAGCATCTATCTCCTGCCCGTCCCTGGTCAATGGAACATCTCGGTGTAAAACCCGATTGTATGTTCTGTTTACTGAGAAAGGAGAAAACCTTAGGGCTGAAGGTGGGACGTGCTAGTGGCAATGCTGCTCTTTATACACTAAAAAGGTTTATGGAGATGTTTGCATATGCATATCAAGGCACAGCACTTTTCCTTAAACTTTTTCATGTCACAGAGATCTTTATTCATATGTCTTACTGCTGAACTTCTCCCTAGGAGGATCCTATTATCCTGCCACTTCCCTTTTTCTAAGATGGTAAAGATAATGATCAATAAATACTGAGGGAACTCAGAGACTGGTGGTGTTGGTATGGGTCCTCTGTATGCTGAGCGCTGGTCTCCTGGGCCCACGTTTTCTTTCTCTATACTTTGTCTCTGTGTCTCATTTCTTTTCTCAAGTCTCTGGTTCCACCTAACGAGAAACTCCCACAGATGTGGAGGGGCAGACCACCCCTTCAATTCCTGCCTCATTATACTTTCTGTATACACCACAGATATCCAAATATTCTCTTTCCTTTTCACTTCCTATATATATTTTCCCATTATTCTTGAATGTCAAATACAAGAACACATACTACCGGCTGGGCACGGTGGCTCATGCCTGTAATCCCAGCACTTTGGGAGGCTGAGGCAGGTGGATCACGAGGTCATGGGATCGAGACCATCCTGACCAATATGGTGAAACCCCGTCTCTACTAAAAATACAAAAATTAGCTGTGCATGGTGGTGCGCACCTGTAGTCCCATCTACTTGGGAGGCTGAGGCAGGAGAATTGCTTGAACCCAGGAGGCAGAGGTTGCAGTAAGCAGACATCACGCCATTGCACTCCAGCCTGGCGACAAGAACCAGACTCCATCTCACAGAAAAAAAAAAAAAAATACATACTACCACTGCTTTTCCCCATGCCAATGTGAGACACTGTACATTAATCGTGGAAATCTTAAGGTATACGAACGATTTTTAAGATGTGTTCCAGGAATTCATCACCATGAGAGCAGAGTTGAAAAGTAAGATGAAATGAATTTTCACATCCTGGCTCAGGAATGTGAAAACTTAGGAATTGGGAGGGCTCCCAAAATACTTCTCATGAATTTGGGGAAGAATATATATCTACGTTTGGTCCAGTAGTAATGATAAAACTGATTCCCATTTCCATATAATTGTAGAAGGCAACATTTTATCTTCCATTAGGTTTAGCTTTTAGTCACCAGATACACAGAGATTTAGTATTTGAGGATTCCCACTGATTTTTTAAAGTCATTTTCAGACAAATTTTTAAAGTGCACTATATTCACTTGTAAACTCTACAACGGAATATAATCATTGCATTTGCCCTTTCTTCTCCAAACTCTCATTCCAGCCTCACTGCCTGCACTAGCGTTAACTGGAGGGTTTGGTTTCATCTTTCTGAGAGCTAAGACATTTTTAAAAGCTGTTACTTTTATCTAGAAAGTTCTCTTTTGGGTGACTTGTCTATTGACTCACACCTTGTTTCACTCTTCCCTCCCATAGTCCTGGTGGGATTTGAGGTCTTCTTCCTTCTAATTTAACACAGTCACTAGGAATCCTAGGGGCCCACACATGGACCAGTTTTCTTTACCCTTAATGGGCTACATAGCACATTAGTTTCCCTAAGAAATCACTAATAAGGGTATATTTATCTAGTGTATTCTCTTTTCCACATATACTCCTTGAAATCATGCAGTGGAGACAGGTAGTTAAATTCAAGGACCTAGTGATCCTGATCTTGGCCACAGAGTCACAATCAATATGACAATGTTTGTCAAATTAAGGTGAGTCTGTGCAAGGTATGTGTGGGAGAGCATGGGTTTAAGAATTTTAATGTCTTGATCCTGGCCATAAACAAAGATATACAACAGGTAGTTAATTGAAGCAATTTATTATTTGAAGAGGTCGCTTCAGTCTGAAAATAAATACCTAGGAAGGACTCTTGATTTGCTAACTTGTGTTTCGTGATTTTAAATACAATATTGTTGAGCTATACACTCTCCCTGACAGGTCAGATTCCCAGCCTAAAGAAACTAAGAGGTCAGTCTAGGGTTCCTCGCTCTTTTTATCTAGATCAAAATAAGTTAACATTTCTCCCATTGTTTTCCATCCAACAAAACCTCCTCAATGTTTCTGACCTATGCTAAACACACACACACACACACACACACACACACACACACACACACACACGAAAACATCATTTAACAGAAACAAAGCTTAATCCAAAAGCCTGGCCAGCCCAATTTCTTTTCAAATGATTATGAGTCATTTCTCCCTCCAATTTCTGGCATCCTCTGAATTTGTGCTCATTGAAT
>NW_012103543.1:418022-438863 GCF_000951045.1 Mandrillus leucophaeus
TCCCACAGATGTGGAGGGGCAGACCACCCCTTCAATTCCTGCCTCATTATACTTTCTGTATACACCACAGATATCCAAATATTCTCTTTCCTTTTCACTTCCTATATATATTTTCCCATTATTCTTGAATGTCAAATACAAGAACACATACTACCGGCTGGGCACGGTGGCTCATGCCTGTAATCCCAGCACTTTGGGAGGCTGAGGCAGGTGGATCACGAGGTCATGGGATCGAGACCATCCTGACCAATATGGTGAAACCCCGTCTCTACTAAAAATACAAAAATTAGCTGTGCATGGTGGTGCGCACCTGTAGTCCCATCTACTTGGGAGGCTGAGGCAGGAGAATTGCTTGAACCCAGGAGGCAGAGGTTGCAGTAAGCAGACATCACGCCATTGCACTCCAGCCTGGCGACAAGAACCAGACTCCATCTCACAGAAAAAAAAAAAAAAATACATACTACCACTGCTTTTCCCCATGCCAATGTGAGACACTGTACATTAATCGTGGAAATCTTAAGGTATACGAACGATTTTTAAGATGTGTTCCAGGAATTCATCACCATGAGAGCAGAGTTGAAAAGTAAGATGAAATGAATTTTCACATCCTGGCTCAGGAATGTGAAAACTTAGGAATTGGGAGGGCTCCCAAAATACTTCTCATGAATTTGGGGAAGAATATATATCTACGTTTGGTCCAGTAGTAATGATAAAACTGATTCCCATTTCCATATAATTGTAGAAGGCAACATTTTATCTTCCATTAGGTTTAGCTTTTAGTCACCAGATACACAGAGATTTAGTATTTGAGGATTCCCACTGATTTTTTAAAGTCATTTTCAGACAAATTTTTAAAGTGCACTATATTCACTTGTAAACTCTACAACGGAATATAATCATTGCATTTGCCCTTTCTTCTCCAAACTCTCATTCCAGCCTCACTGCCTGCACTAGCGTTAACTGGAGGGTTTGGTTTCATCTTTCTGAGAGCTAAGACATTTTTAAAAGCTGTTACTTTTATCTAGAAAGTTCTCTTTTGGGTGACTTGTCTATTGACTCACACCTTGTTTCACTCTTCCCTCCCATAGTCCTGGTGGGATTTGAGGTCTTCTTCCTTCTAATTTAACACAGTCACTAGGAATCCTAGGGGCCCACACATGGACCAGTTTTCTTTACCCTTAATGGGCTACATAGCACATTAGTTTCCCTAAGAAATCACTAATAAGGGTATATTTATCTAGTGTATTCTCTTTTCCACATATACTCCTTGAAATCATGCAGTGGAGACAGGTAGTTAAATTCAAGGACCTAGTGATCCTGATCTTGGCCACAGAGTCACAATCAATATGACAATGTTTGTCAAATTAAGGTGAGTCTGTGCAAGGTATGTGTGGGAGAGCATGGGTTTAAGAATTTTAATGTCTTGATCCTGGCCATAAACAAAGATATACAACAGGTAGTTAATTGAAGCAATTTATTATTTGAAGAGGTCGCTTCAGTCTGAAAATAAATACCTAGGAAGGACTCTTGATTTGCTAACTTGTGTTTCGTGATTTTAAATACAATATTGTTGAGCTATACACTCTCCCTGACAGGTCAGATTCCCAGCCTAAAGAAACTAAGAGGTCAGTCTAGGGTTCCTCGCTCTTTTTATCTAGATCAAAATAAGTTAACATTTCTCCCATTGTTTTCCATCCAACAAAACCTCCTCAATGTTTCTGACCTATGCTAAACACACACACACACACACACACACACACACACACACACACACACACGAAAACATCATTTAACAGAAACAAAGCTTAATCCAAAAGCCTGGCCAGCCCAATTTCTTTTCAAATGATTATGAGTCATTTCTCCCTCCAATTTCTGGCATCCTCTGAATTTGTGCTCATTGAATTGCTGTTTAAAGCTGTATCTTTAAACCTGCCGTGGGCTCTTCGAGCTCTTTTCCCTTCAGCCTTCCACCTGCCCAAAGCACCCACAAACATATTGCTAATATTGTGTTTTGTTTAATTAGAGAACTGTGGGTTTATGAGTCATGGGAAAAGGAGATTGTGTGCAGCCAAATTAAGTTTAAATTACTCTTTGGATATTCCTCTCCGTGTAAGCCATGGTGACCACTCTACCACTCAGAGAAGCTTTGCTGGGTTCTGAAGGAACCTGATGAGAAAGCGTTAGGATGACTTTGTGGGAGAGGAGAAGAATGGGTCTTGTGCTTATTAGTTGGTGGAGGATCCAGCAGATGAAAATCTACATTCACCATCAAAAACCATTATCTTTACTTGTCTATCTGAGTCGATGATGCTTGAGGTTCTAATACACAAATCTGTCTTTCCTCTCCCACTGCAACTCAAATGCCTTTACACGTTTGTCTCAACTAATGATTTTCAAAGTGGGTGAGCAAAGCAGACCAGTGATTTGTGCAAATGAACTAATAAAAATGGTATTTATTTGTTTTTATCCTCTAAATAGTATTGTCTGGGTTTTACTTATTGTACATTTATGAGAGTTATTAAAAACACATAAATAAATAGATATTGTGAGGGTGCGACCTACTTATTTTATGGCTTGAAAATAGTTGGAAGTCTCCAACTAAACAGTTGTCCGATAACATACGTTTGGGGAATGTGCCCAAGAGAGTGACAGCTTTCTCCTCTCCTGTTATTGACCCCTGTTCCCCACAGAAATGCCACTGCCCTGGGCAGTGACTGAGGGTTGTTATTAGATTTTTAAATCTACTTTGCAGGTAGTACCAATATTTCTATCTCCTTCTTGTGGCCTTTCCCTTTCTTCCACCATCTCTCTTCAAACTCCTCTTTGTTCAGGGTGCTAAGCAGAACATATCTCTTTCACTTCAGAGAGAAATCTTGGCACTATTCTCTCTCTCTCTCTCTCTCTCTCTCTCCCCCCCCCACCTTCCCTGCCCCACTCCCCTCTCCTTTTCTCTCTTTAGGAGAAATCAATTTTTAGTATGTCCAGGTGGGGGTATGGGATATGTCCCAGATGGTACATAACAGAGAAATTCTTGTATCCCGAATTGAATCGTTTGCCATTTCTCACCCAGATGTGCTGGATTTAAACTTAATGTTTGTTAATGTTTGTACAACTTGACATAGTCCTTTCTCCTTCCCTATTTCTCTTTTAAACACAGTGAAAAACAGAAGCAAGCATCATGAGATCTGCTTTATGTATTTACTTTTCTAATCAGCGAACATAGTATCTTATGTTTGGTAGCCATTCAATGAATATTTGTGGATTTGGCAGTGCTTTCTCTATGATAGTGCTTTTTACTAATCTAAGGCATTGGTCCACCAGCCTTGGTGTGAGTCAGAATCACCCAGAGAGCTTATTATAACCAATTGCTGGACTTTAACTTCAGAATTTCTGAATCTATAGCTCTAAGGAGGGACTCTAGAACTTACATTTCTATCAAGTTCCCAGGTGAACCTGATGCTGCTTGTTGGGAATCATGCTTTAGGAACCACAGATCAAGGAAGTGTGCCATATATGTTCCGCAAATATACAAATGAAAGCAAGATCTAGAAACAAAGAGGCTAGATTAATTTTAAAATGTGTATTTTCCTTATGATATTATGGCCTTGTTATATCTGTAATTACTAAAGGTAAAATATATTAAAATTAAAATTAATCATGAATACATTTGAGATTTTATAAATTATTTGTGCTATTGCTATATGACAAAAATATAGATAATTGAAGATTTGGCTCTATATTCACAATAATATAAATAATATGTATATACTATATAATGTTAAATGTCTATTCAAAGAGATAAGCTTATTTCTTTTGAACAACCACCTTTCAAGTTACAGGTAACAAATTGCATTTTACAAATGAAGAAAAAGTTTCAAAGAGGTTAAATGAATAGTGAAGTTTACATTAGCACCCAGAGCTAATTGGCAGCAAGTTATAAAATAAAGAGAGAATACAAAACTACCTATCTAGGAATATAATATACTCATTGGAATCAGTAGAGAGAAAAAGTACTACAAGTGGTTCCATATTCTGAAATCAGTACACAACTCTGTTACAAGGCAAGGGACATCAGCTGTGCAGCTGTTTCCCCAAAGGGGGGAAATCTTTGATTCAACCTTTCTCCTGCTGACTTCCCTCCTGTATTCCCTTCAGACGCTCTCCAAAAAGTTTTGAAATATCTGTCTTCTGATTTTCACATTTGTTCAGTATCCCCATGTAATTTCTTTTTTCATTGACTTGATGCAATGTAAATTTAAAGCATTTCTCCTAATGACCTTAACAACTCTTACTTGCTGGGAGTATACCATCTCTAGAACCCAGCCCCCACTACTTATGTTCCCATTCATTTAATTCAATTGAACCATATAATATTGGAGCCAAAAGCTACCTTTAGACAACATTGAGTCCCTAGCCCCTCATTTCACAGATGAGGAGGAAAGGAACTTAGACCAGCATTTAAAAAGCACATAGCTAGTTAGTGACAAAGCTTGTGCTGAAACTAAGGGATCCACCCCTCTTATGACAGCTTCCTTTTCACTAGACCATACTACTCTCTCTGGAGTCTCCATTCTTTCCTAGGAAATGAAGGAACATGATAGAGCCAAATCCATTGCCCATACTGAGAGACAGACGGTGCAGAGAAAAAGTGCCGAAGGCATAGAGGAAAATGTAGATGGGGACAGAAAAAGGCATTGGAATCCTGGACCTGTTTTTACTTAACACTGACCTGAGGCATGTGGCTTTCCCTCTGTGAGCCCCAGATTCTTCTTTTATGAAATGGGGACCAAAAATACCTGTACTCAAGGATTCTTGATATGATAAAACAGGGCCGAGCTCTGCTGAGAATAGATAGTCGTGAATAACAAACACATTCTCCCTCCGTTCCTTATTTCTCACACTGTTCCATCTTTCTGCAAGTTATACTCTCCACTGATCATTCTTTCTGTCCCCTGCATCTGTAGAATTAAATTCTTGGAGTTTTCTCTCTCCCTTGTCATTGTTCTTTTCTTTTCTCCTATGCTAATTTTCCCTTACGCTATTGTCCTTTCTCTTTCATCACGTGTAACCTTGAGGTCTCCTTCTCCTTCCCATCTTTTACAAGCTTTTTTCAGAGCACCCACAATGAATAGGGTCTGCTTATAAAGAAAGGTGATCCCAATGGCATCCTTGTTCCTCCTACATTTTCTTCCTCGGCGGTTTAAGGACTCTTTCAACTGTGCTCCATATACACTTTCAGTAACTAACAGCTGTTAACCAGGCATTTGGAAAACTGCTTAAGACATATTTCTAACTTTATTAATAAATGCCCCTTCAGTGTAAATATTAAACTTTAGAGTTTTTATTAAATTCTTCTTTATCTATTGTATTTTCTAGCTTTAGAAATTCTTCATTATATACCTGTTACCTCAGCAAGATATGTGACACTTGTCTGAGTTCTACTTTGACCCTGCACTACCGTTGAAATATCAAATTTGAAAGAACAAGTAGGAATAAAAGATATTCTTAAGATAGCCAGAGAATCATTCACTTGAAAATTTCTCCATTATTTTGCAACTCTGAGAAGTCGCCAACATCATTGCGAGATTTGGCTTGTATACACCTGGAAAATGTGAGATGTGAATATTTCATGTTGACACTCTGGTTTCACTTCCTCAGGGGTGGGGGAGGCAGGCTGAACTGCATGTGTTCAACCTATCACTAAACTGTAACTCAGTATGTGCTATAAGGGGTTTGCTGTGGCATCTTAGTCTTGCAATATTTACTCCCTATCTTTTCACCCAAAATGAATTTATTTAACTGTTTATGTATGGGAACAAGTACTGTTCAGGGTCAGCTTTAGCCCCAGGTAGAGAAGGCAGATGTTCATGGGAGTATGATTTAAAGGAAGTCCACAGTCTTTTACAGAAAATACTTTTCCTAATAGCCTTACTGAAATTCCCACATTAGTCACGTCCTTGGAATGAAGTAGTGAGGGGAAAAAAGTCTGATAAAATATGCAAGCTATCCAAAAGTTGTAGTACATAAAGCCCCTTTCACTTACAGATCAAATCAGATAAGCAGTCATTTAGAAGGATTAAAGAGGGAAAAGATTGATAGAAAATAGGAGGAAAACAAGCTTGGAAAGGCAACACAATCTGAAGGAATTGATAAAAAGAGAGACATCACTAGGGATACCTTCATGATCTGAAAATGACTGCTTATGATCAACCACAGTGCTATGTATGCATATATCCGTCCATATATCCAGCTATCCCTCCACCCATCCATTCATCATCTATTTATCCATTCATTTAACAAACATTCATTGAGTAGTTTTGTACAAAGCACTGCAGTGATACACTAAGGACACAGAGATGAAGGGTGCCCAAGTGTTTACTCTCAAAGAGCTTACAAAGAAACAAAAGCAGGCAAATAAAATTTATAAATCACGGTCTTAAATGCTATCATAGAAATCAGCTTGTGGTGCTATAATAGCAAGAACTGACATTTATTATTTTGAGATAAGACGTTGTTCCATAGGTACATTTATTTACGCAATCCTTCCAGCAATGCTCTGAGGTAGGTACTGTTATCAGGTTCATTTTACAGACGAGGAAATGGTGATAGACTGTAAGTAACTTGCCCAAAATTCTGCAGATAGAAATAAACAGGATGAGAATGTAAGCCTAATTTACTAGCTCCAAAACCCATTTTCCTGACTCAAGAAGCCACAGGAGTCATCGCTAACCTATCACCAGATTTTAATAGTCATCTCTGTTTGAAGTTTTGGCTAGTCAAGAAAGAAATATAGCTCTTCACCCCAGGAGTCCAGCTTCTGATAGGTGACCTGATAGCAGGACTAATTTGCTATTATTCCACCAATTACTTCACTTGGTAAATAGGATTTACCTATGATTGGTATCATAGGATTATGATAGAGATAGCTTCATTCACTAGAGCCTCACTGTAAACAACATGACTGGTTGAGCGCTTAAACATTAAGGACATTCATTGGTGGACTGTATCCTTACCGATTCAAAAAGTCTATTAGGACACCTTTGAATTATTATGATTTGGCCATTTTCATTGTGAGTAGAGCCAGGCATTGGGTATTTCTCAGATTCACAAAGCAGATAGTCGATTAAGGAGTACAGGGAGGCCAGTGGAGATTTGTGAGCGAGACAAATTTTGTCAGGGAATAGGGAGGAGACCTAGGAGACTGTAGCATCTAATTTGATACATTATAAGCCACAAACATGTCTGAATGACCAAGAGCCAGCCACAACCACAAAATAACCAGGATAGGTCTGGAGTCAGCAGGGAAGAGCTAGGAAGAAGGCCAGGCCGATAATGAAAGGGGGCATTAAGGTACACATTAAACTCTCCAAAGAGGGAAAAATAAGCAGAATTTCCAAGGCATCCCTAACAAAAAGTTGAAGTATTAACATTTTTGCTAAAGTAGCGAAAATGGTAAATTTGCTGGTTTCACTAAGTACATTATATTGCCTTTTTTTTCTTCTCTTGAAGTGGGGAGGTGGTAAGGCTTCACTGAGCCGTAGTGAGTGAGGATGTAAGAGACTTTTCAAAAGTGGCACAGCAACCAATTACTTGGAGTTCAGAAGGAGTGGTTTATTTTTATGGCATTGGAAAATCAGCATATTTGGAGCTGACGTCCAATGCCTTAGCTAGGTTGCCTGAACAACTTGGGACTCCAGATGGGAGAGTAGCTAGCTGCCTTATTTCATGGAGTAAGCTGCCACTGAAACCCAAGGCCCTTGATTGAAATTTCAGACATCTGATTTTGTCAGAGTTCGGATACCTTTCCTTTGAAATGCCCTGCCTTAATAACCGCTCTAACCCATTGCCAATCTTTCCAGCAAACATGTCTCCCAATGATTGGGAAAATTAATGAACGGCACTAGCTAATATAATTAAACCCAAACACTCTTGATTTCAGTATCAAGAAAAAGCCACTGCCCTGATTTTCTCTTGACAACACAAAAAGTCTTGCCATCTTCGAACTGTTTAATTATTGAAATGAACTGTAACGGTACACCGGATAGGGGCAGAGGTCACTGAGCACGACTGGAAGTGAGAAAGCGGGCAGGGGCTGACAGAAGGGCCTGCCAACGCCTCGGGCTGCAACTACAAACCCACACACTTTTTCTCAGGCGTCCAGCCTCTGATAGGTAGCCTGATAGCAGGACTAATTTGCTATATTCCAGAGGTCCAACGGTGCTTGCTTGTTTTAAGACAAGCCAAAATATGCTCTGGTGACGACCACGACATTGCAATTCCCATGCCCTACCACATTCCTCTTTTCAGATCCCAGGCATTTTTTCCCTTTTTTTTTTATTTTTTTTTTCTTTTTGCCTCCCTACGTGCAATCCAGGATGTAGACAAAATGAATTCCAAGTGACCTATGTGGGGGTGGATTTTATTTTAGAAACAAACAGCAAATTAAGTGAAAAAAAAAAAAAATCCTGTTCTCACTTTTTTTTTTTCCTTTTTGGAGGGGGTGCATATGTTTATTTTCTCAGGGACACTCTCTGGCAATGACGACGGAACTTAGTTCTATGAAGTGACATTTTTTTCCTCAAAATGTTTAAATACTAAATATCAGCCCCCGGTTTTGCTTGACTTTTTTCTTTGCATTTCAAACCTAATAAGATCTATGGCCATTTATGTCTTTAAATAGAGATGTCCAATTTTCTGTGATTCTAGAACACCAACATCTGGAATCATTGTTTTTTTTTCCCCTAAAAGATCATTAATAATATTTAGACTATTACCAGAGATGATGATAGGGAGAAAACTGAAAAAAAGTTGCTAGATATGTTAATAGTTGCTAAATCAGAATAAAAGTATAATTTTGAAATAGATTTGTCAAATTACCTAATAATTAAGCAAAGTTAGAAAAATAAATACATCCAATGGTTGGATAAAAAGATAACTCCTAAACATTTTATTTTAGGTGCTCTAAATTACAAACATAACTCTTTTTTAAGAAAAATAACAATTAGAAGTAACAGGATTTGGGGTAGTACCAGGGATGGCCTCAAGCAAACTTGTAAAGTTGATATGACTTGCCTTTCTCGTTTCCAGTCTTCCCTTTCTGTACCATTCTCTTTGATGCCACCCACCCTTCCTGCACTCCACACCTAGTACTGGTGGGACTATTAGTATTATTTATCTCACTCAATGTTACTGCCTTCACAATCTCAAATCACCTTAGTAATACTTACTCTAAGGCCAAGAAATGACAGGCACTTAAGGGGAATTGAAAATCTTTTAATAGTAGAACGTGGATATGTGGCACATTTTTAAGATCAGCAAAGATATGAGAGGACTAGATATTCCTGTATATGTGCATATCATTTTTAATCTAAACTGGAATACCTCTGAGAGAGAAAGAGGATAAATTAATGATTTCAATGAGACAAGAAGCCTAAGCCAGAAATATCCCAAACAAAATGGGATAATGCTTGATAGTAAAGAAATTCATGTTCAGACATACATGAGATGGCAGTGTCTTGTCATTTTTCCAGACAGACTACCCTTTTTATCTTTCTCATACAGCTCCCATCTCTTCAGTCTTACCTGCTGGGTCCACATTCCCAGATTCCCAGGGTCTTATTTTAACCCTTGCCACCACCAGATATTTTCTAGCCTTTCCAGATTGATGTGCTGGGACCAGGTAAGAATTTAGTGTCTCTAGTCTAGTCTCCAAAAGAGAGGGCTCTCTTCCATTCCTCAGCTTCCCTGTCCTGGTCTAGCTACCAGAGAGCCAAGGCTCCCCATGCGAAGAAAGCATTGCCAATTATGCATCGTTCCATGGGTGAAACAATAAGAACATGTGAAAATGCAACATGACTTTACCATAAGCTGACATAGTAGTACAAGCATTCAGTATAATAGGAAGAAAATCCAACTCTCCACAATATTACAGTGTATAGAGCAAAAGCCTGGTACAGCCATGATGAATTTATTAATCATTCTACAGGTTCCCAGACACAAAATAATAATAAAGAAGATCCTTAGCAATCCTTTGGAGAAGTTTTGTGAAAAGGTGAAGAATGGCTAGCAATGGTTTTCAAACTTCAGTATGTGTAAGAATCTCTAGGGCTCTTATTTAAACTGAACCTTGAGTTCCACCCCTCAGCAAGCTTGATTACACGTTCAAGAATCAGAATGCTTAATTAGGGCATCTGGCCATTTGAATGTAAGAGGTTTATGCAGCCTAAAACACAGGTAAAAGCTTCATCTTACTGAGTCATTCTTAGTCATTCTCTTGCCAACACAGAGGATGTCATAGGCATATATGCAACCTTTTCTTACTGCCTAGAAGTCCTCATATGTTGAAAGGGGTGTACAGATCTACGTACCTATTGGACAAGAGGCTTCCTCATTTTTATAAAAGTGGCATGCTGTATGTGTGGTAAAAATAGACTGAGTTTGGCATAGACTTGAAATTAAGGACTAAGATCAGTCTCCAGAGAAATAATGTTAAGTGCAGCCTAAACCCCATTCAAGAAGAATCTGTGATTCCCTTTATGATCCAGCCTTGGCAAAGAAAATGTGGTTAAACTGTGGCTCAGCCACCTCTGCGATGTAGCGGAACAAACACTGCAGGGAACATGAATGAAATTACTGTTCGGAAAACATCTGAATTTTTCAAACCAGGTGAGTTTTCCTCCTTGGTTGTCTAATTTAACATTCCAAAATGGGAAGAAATCCAGCATCTGTAAACTGTACTTAATCCATTCTTTAAATAGCATTACAGCCTTTTTCATTTCTCTCCACACTGCATTTTGTTGTTTTTGTCTCAGAGGCTTTAACACAAGGCCAGGACTTGCATTGGGAGGCCTGCGGATTACAGGAAATAATGACCTGTATATATTTAGTTGTTCAAAGGAAATTAGAGTAGCCTGATTTTTATTATTCCCCATTGCCCCACATTCTCTGGTGTAATAACTTGCCCTGTTCTCTAATTTACTTTTACATCATCGGAAATGTATACCATTTAGCCCAGATTCTCCCATGACCAATCAGGACCTGCTGTTGAGCTAGGTTAACAAAACCTTGCACGGAATGGCAAGCCTTCCTAATGCAGGCCAGCCAAAGTCAATGCAGAGCTGCTCACTCCAGAAAGTATGTGAACTGGAGAAAGTCATTTACCAACTTCTTCCCTTAGGTAGCCAGTGACCACTGTATACCCCTGCTGTTAAATGTGACAGCTAACCTTTTCGAGACTGGTGTCATTTTAGATTAACCTTCTTTCGTAAAAATGTGTAGGCAGTTTCCTTCTGGTTGAGCTTTTCGTTGTTAATCCATCAATGTATTTCCAGTGACACTGCCTACTCCTTCTATCTTTCCTTTTCTCTCACCCCACCTCTTACCGCCCAGCGTGGATAGTCTCATTAATGTTTATATCCAGAATCTAAAATTCATCTGTTTGCATTTTTTTTTTATTTAAAGAGGAAATATATCTGTTTTTGACTTTGCTTTTGAAAAGAGTTATGATTAGGTATTTAGATCATGGTTTTATTGGGACTTCCTAGTCTCATAGCACATATCACCTGTATTTGCTATATTATTGAGGGAAGAGAGAAACACGGTGAGAAATATATCCTGATAGCAGATAAATACCACAATATTTCCAGAACATTTGCATCTTACCAGCATTTCTTCCATTACAACTTTATGTATGGTTTATGGACACTCTGAGAGGAAAGCAACATTTGAAAGCCAAGACAAGCTGATTTTTGTTAGATTCAGCATGTTTATTCGGGACCTTGATGAAGTTTTGCGAATTATCTCAGTTTCATTGCAGCAGTTTTAAGCTGTGTGCTCTCAACTGGTAGGATTTGGCAAGATAAAAATTAAGAAAAGTAGTAAGTAGTTTTAATAATCATAACTTTTGAAATTCATTCCAACATGGTCATATTTTAAGAGCTCAGTAAATTTGGTTTTCATAAGCTTGTCTTCATCTCTTCCCAAAAAACATTTCTTTTCAGTCTGAGCAGTTACCTGATTATTAAATAGGTTCTCTAGTCCAAAATAAACTCAAGTCACTCATATCCATTATACTTTAATTTCCTTCAGTCTCATATATTACAAGATTAATTACTGGTTTTGTTTTGTCCCCTTCCTGCCCCCTCTAAAACAGCAGCAATCCACCTCGTTTTCCTACTGATAATTTCTTTAAAGGACTTTTTAAAAATTAATATTCTCTCCAGTTTGATAGCCCTGAATGTTCCACACAGCTTCCTAAATCTTAACTAAATCCTCCTCCCAACTCTCCCACAATAGTAATCTCTGGTTCTAGTTCAAAAGACAATTTAAAACAGTTGCTACTTTATAGTAACTTTAATGACCCAGCCATGGTCTTATTATTAAAACTTAGGCAATTTCTCTTACCAAATTGCCCCCCACCATTCCTAAATTCTAATCCTGGGTAACATGGTAAGTTGGCTGGATCTGTCTTCAGAGGTTGCAGATACTCCTTTGGGATACTCCGGCTCACTAAATTTCCAAGGACCTATGAACTTCAGCAAAGTTTGAAATATAACTAGTTTATACTTCAATGTGTATTTAAATCAGCTAATGTTTGTCCTTTCCAGAGAGCTGACGAGGTGGCCGACCATGGGCCTAGGGGTGGGGGAGCTGGATGAGGAATGATCCAGTGGAGTGGAGAAGAGAAATCCTGATTGTTTTCTCTCAGTGACAAAAGCATTCTATTGCCAAAGTTCAGATGGAATATATTTATTCCATTTGATACCATTCATTCCAAAATAATTTCATAAGGGATCATGAAAAAAATATTATGGCAGGAGAGACAGATAATATATTGAGTTATTTCTCTGAAGATATAAATTTGGGTTTTACTCTGTCTTTCCCTCATCCTTCTTCCCAAAGCTGCTAGCATTTTTGTTGCATCAGGTATTATTTTATGTAACAGCTTTGTTGAGCTGTAACTCATGTACCATTTATCATTCACTCATTTTAAGTGTACCATTCAATGATTTTTAGTAGAATCACAGAGTGTGCTTCCAACCCAATAACCAATTTTAGAATATTGTCATCACCCCCAAACACCCCTGCCCTAGGCAACCATTAATTTACTTTCTGTCTTTATAGACATAACCATACGGGTATTCTATGATATGTGGCCTTGTGTGAATAGCTTCTTTTGCTTAGCATAAGGTTTTCAAGCTGTATACATGTTGTAGCATGTGTCAAATATGTAGTTCTTTTTTATGGTTGAATAATATTCCATTATATTGCTATACCACATTTGATTTATCAATTCATTAGTTAATGTACATTTGACTTCACACTTTCTAGCTATTATTATTAATGCTGCTAGAAACATCACATGCAAGGATTTTTTGTGTGTGAAAACAGATGTTTTCATTTTTCTTGGTTATATACCTAGGAGTGGAATTGCTGGTCATATGGAAAGTCTATGTTTAGCCTCTGAGGAATTGCCACCTGTTTTCCAAAGTATCTGCACCATTTTACATTCCCACCAGTAGTGAAGGAGGGTTTCAATTTTCCTACTTTCTGGCCCACACTTGTTATTATCTTTCTTGTTACCATTGTCCTGTGGATGTGAAGTGGTATCTCATGTGCTGATAATCGCTTCCTTCATGGTTAATGATGTGGAGCAACTTTTCACGAGCTTATTGGTCCTTTGCATGTCTTCTTTGAAAGAGCTTCTATTCACACCCTTTGCCAAATTTCAGTTGAATATTTGCATTGATATCATTAAGTTGTAAGAAATATTTACATAGTCTAGATACAAGTTCCTTTTCAGATATGTGATTTGTAAATATTTTCTTCTATATTCTAGGCTGCTTTTCACTTTCTTGATTGCATCCATTGAAGTTCAAAAGTTTTCCATTTTGATGCAGCCCAAACCATCTATTTTTCTTTAGTCACTTGTGTTGTTAGTCTCATCTCTCAGAAGCCTTTGCCTAATTCAAGACAATTAAGATGTGTTTCTATATTTTTTCAAACATTTCTATAATTTTAGTTCTTACATTTACAACTCTGATTCCTTTTGAGTTAATTTTTGTATGTGATGGGAGGCAGAGTGCAACTTCTTTCTTCTGCATGTGGATCTTCAGTGGTCACAGTTGAAAGACTATGTTTCCTTATTGAATTGTATTGGCATTCTTATTGAAAATCGATTAATTATATACATAAAGATTTATTTCTAGAATTTCCATTGTACCCCATTTATCTAGATCACTAGATCATAGAGTTTGGATGTTTGTCCCTTCCAAATCTCATATTGAAATGTTATCCTCAGTATTGAAAGCGATGCTTGGTGAGAGGTATTTGGGTCATGGGAGTGGATCCCTCATGAATGATTTGGTACCATCCTCCTTGTAATGAGTGAGTTCTCATTCTGAATTGATGCAAGAGAGCTGGCTGTTTAAAAGAGTGTGGCATCTCCTCCCTCTCTCTCTCTCTTGTTCCTTCTCTCACCATGTGATGCTCCTGTTCCTGCTTCAACTTCCATCATAATTAAAATCTCCCTGAGGCCCCACCAGAAGCCAAGCAGTTACCAGTGCCATGCTTGTACATCCTGCAGAACTGTGAGCCAATTAAACATCTTTTCTTCATATTTCTTCATAAGAATGCAAATGGACTAATACGTTATGAATCTGTTTTTATGTGAGTACCAAAATGTCTTGATTCTATAGCTCTGTGGTAAGTTTTTAAATTGAGAAGTATGAATCCGTCAACTTTGTTCCTTTTCAAGATTATTATGACTGCTCTTGGTTCCTTGGATTTTCTTATGAATTTTAGGACCAGCTTGTGAAATTCTGCACAAAACCCAAGTGAGATATTGATAAGGATTGTATTGACTCTGTAGATACTCTGGAGAGCACTGCCACCTTAACAGTATCAAATCTTCTGATCCATGAATATCAGATGTCTTCCCAATTATTTAAATTGTCTTTAGCTTTTTTCAACAATATTTTGTAATTTTAAGGTATATATTTTATACTTCTTTTGCTCACTTTATTCCTAAGCATTTTGTTCTTTTTCATGACATTTTTTAAAAATTTCATTTTCAGGTTCTTCATTGCTAGTATATGGAAATATAATTGACCTTTGTATGATGTTATTGTGTCCTGCACCCTTGCTGAACTCATTTATTTTCTCTAAGATTTTCGTAGATTCTTTAGGATTTTCTGTGTACAAAACCATAACTTCTACAAATACAAACAGTTTAATTTTTTTTTTCCAATCAGGATATCTTTTATTTATTTTTCTTGTCTAATTACTCTTGCTAGAACCACCAGTAAAATGTTGAATATAAGTGGCAAGAGTAATGTTCTTGTCTTTTTCCTGATCTAGGGGGTAAAGTTTTCAGTCGTTCACCATTAAATATGAGGTTAGTTGTGGGTTTTTTGCAGATGACCTTTAGTAGGTTGATAAAGTTCCCTTCAATCCTCAATTTATTGAGTGCTTTTTCCATGAAAGGGTGTTGGATTGTGACAAATGCTTTTTCTGCATCTATTGAGATGATCATGTAGTTTTTGCCCTTTATAAACAAGGTATATTCAATTAATTAATTTTCGGATTCTAAACCAACCTGGTATTCCTGGGATAAATCCAGCTTGGTTGTGGTGTATGATCCTTTGTATATGTTGGTGGATATGTTTAGCTAGTATTATACTGAGGATTTTTTGGTCTATATTTATGAGATATTGTTCGCTTTCTTGACTTGTGGTGTCTTTGTCTGGTTTTGGTATCAGAGTAATACTATGCCTCTTAAAATTAGTTGGAAAATGTTCTCTCCTATTCTGATTTTTGGAAGAATGCATAAAGACTTGGTTCTGATTCTTCTTTATATGTTAGGTAGAATTCATCAGAGATGCCATCTGGGGTGGGGATTATATTTGTGGGAAGTCTTTAAATTCCTAACTCAATCCCTTTACTTGTTACATGTTGTCCCAAACTTTATTTTTGTAGTTCTAAAAGGGGATGCATTTCCCTCTTATTTGAAAAAGCCAAAACTCATTGAAATATTATCTTTGATGTCTTGATGATGTGGGGAATAAAAAGGAGAATATCTCCAAAAGCATCAGCAAGAAAGGAGAAGGAGAGACTTTTCTGCACTGGAGAGATATAAGGTGTATTAGTCACTGGCATAGTTCTGTGGAAGGGACAAGATGTTATACAAGGGATGTGATGCAAAAAAGGTCAATGGACATAATGTTTGGATTTCCATGATCTCCAACTTTTCCCTGCCAGGAGAGACCCTGGGAACTGCACAGAAACCAGGCCTGAACATGTCTATGTAGGCTGATACAAATGGAGCCTTAGCAGTATGTAATGTGGATTTATGGCTAATTACTATAGAAGTTCCCCAACAGAGTCTGAGGTCTTGCTCTAAGACCAATGATTTTACCATAGCTCTGTCAAGAGTAGCACTAACATCAGAAAGTCTCTTTCCATCTTAATAGAATGGAGCCTTGGTTGGATTTGAATTCATTTCAATAAAATAAAGAGACAGAGTAATTCTTAAAATCTTCATTTGTTAATTATAATTTATATCTGTTTCGTTGAAAAGTCAACAACATGGTACAACTTATATAGTTCTCCATAGTAGGCCAGGGAGGCCTGACCACTCCTTCAGAAAAGCTGAATATTCTAGAACTTATTCTAGGCTTTCAATCCTTTTCAGTGTAACACAGAGACTGAGTAGAGATTAAGCTTGCTGATTCTGAAATCAGAGTGCCTGGGATTAAGTCCTGATTCAGATAGTTATTTGAGCATGAGCAATTTATTTAGCCTATCTGTGCCTCAGTTGCTTAATTTTTTAAAGCAGGGTCAATATATAACACCTAATGTAGTGCCTACCATGAAGATTTATATGAGAATTAAGTGCTATTTACTCTTTAACTACTATTATAATTGATATTATTTCCAGAAATAACTAGCCAAGAAACAAAATTCTGTCATGTATGATTCTTACTAATATTAGCAAATATTTTCCTTATTTGCTATTTCTATCTCTGATAATCACATCTTCCTGTCACCAATTATTAACACATCAGTCATCATCTATTTTTTCCCTTTCACTTTTGTCAAGATCTAGAGATTCTTCCTTTACATTATCTTTCACAATCCTTCCTTTTTCCTCAGTCCCTCACAGCTTTTACTCATACTATTGAGAAACACTCTTAAATCTTTCTGCCTCCAATATTGCCTTTGCCCAGTGAACACTTACTGAGTGTTTATACCTGCCAGGCTCAGCTCTGGTTTTTGAAACCGATTCTTTCCACTCCATGGCAAAGCGCTGCTGGAAATGTATTGTCAGTCCTATTTTGGTGACCTCTCCTGGTTCACTCAGCTAATACATGGCAGTTCTAGCACTCAGATTTAGTCTTCTGAATCTGAAGTCCATGCTGCCCCTTATCTTTCAAGCTGCTGCCAAAATATCCCTGCTGTAGTGCAGCTTAGATTATAACACACTCTCTTCAGTGAGTCCTTGTTGCTTATAATGTCTAAACTATCAGCCTTAGAATTCAGTGCCTGCAATCAGCTGTCTCAGATCTACATTTCTAGTCTTTCTACTCACTGATCTTTCTCACACCCACTGCATTCCCAACAAAACTTATGCCTTTCTGTTTGAGAGCATGTCGTGGAATTCCTTGCAAGGACGTCTTTCCCCATGCTTTTCCCTTGTACTACAGAGTCCTTCTGCCCAGTGCCACCTCCTCCGTAGGTGCGCTAAATCCCAGATGGACGTGCAATCCCCTCCTCCCTACTCCCATTGTAGCTTGTATATAACCAGCTAACAACTTCCATCATTCTACTTACTATAGAAAAAATACCAGAGAGAAGTGAGATTAAAAGGATATCAGGGAAAATAGTTAGAAAGACAAGCTGGGAACTAACTGGGAAGGCAAGGTTTTCTGATTTCAGCTACGTAGACAAGCAAAGGAAAAACCAAGAGCAGAGAGGAAGCTCATGGTAATGGAGAGTAAAAATATATTTCACTAAAAAGGAACCAAATTGTTTCATTTTCTCATTCATTAGAACATACAAATTACTAGGTGAAGTGAAGGATATCACCAGATAAGAATTGTGGCAGCACAAAGAATTTGGCTTCCCTATGAAATTACTGGCTTGGTGTATTTTATACATCATTTTTGGATGTTAATTCAGTTTTATTCAGATTTTTTTGTTAGAGTGCCTATCCAGAATTGAAGATATTCCTGGGATTTAGGAGGATGGGAAGAGGCCAGAAGTAGCCATATTCCATGAAATTAATTACTTGGACAGATTCATGTCAGAGTGCACTGATATGAATATTGAGAAGTCATATGTGAACACATTTTATTTTCCATGTTAGTGTAAAAGTGCCAGAGCATGAAGAATCTGGTATCTTATTCACAGTGCCTTGCTTTGTGCCATTTATATAGTGATGCAAAGTTCAAGATTATTTGGTGAGGCCTTGCCATTCATTTTTAATAAAGAGGATTCAAGGTGTGGTAGTATATCTATCCCCTAGTATTGAGTTAGGCAGGTGGAGGGAGGAATGTTGACTGTTTCCTCCTAGAATCATAGAGAAAGGGGAGGTACAATGTGCCCTGAGCCAGAGGTAAGTGTGGCATCATATGCTCATGGGCTATGGTGTGTAGAGCTTAAGGCAGGATTTCTGCATTTGGAGAAATTCTTCTATTTCTCCTCCCTCACCAAGATACCAAAGATAATATTTCAATGAATTTTGGCTTTTCCAAATAAGAGGGAAATGTATCCGCTTTTAGAACTACAAAAATACAGTTTGGGACAACATATAACAAGGAAAGAGATTGAGTTAGGAATTTAAAGACTTCTCACAAATATAATCCCCACCCCAGATGGCATTGTTAATGAATTCTACCTAACATATAAAGAAGAATCAGTACCAACTTTTACGCACTCTTCCACAAATCAAAATAGGATAGAACACTTACCAACTACTTCCCAACTCATTCTAAGAGGCCATTATTACCCTGATACCAAAACCAGACAAAGACATCACAAGTGAAGAAAGATACAGAACAACATCTCTTATAAATATAAATGAAAAAACGCAACATAATCTAGCTAATCATATCCACCAACATTTTGGACAACTTAATTCTTCATTGTGTGGGCTAGTTCTGTGCCTTGTATGATGTTTAGCAGCATCATTGGCCTCTACTCACCAGATTCCAGTAGCATTACTCTAGTTGTGACAAACAAAAATGTCTCCAGACATTGCCAAATGTCCCCAGTGGGGAAAAATTCCCATAGTTTAAGTCAGTGAGCTAAGAGGAAGCCTCTGGGGAGATGTTAACACTAGAAGTCATAAAAGGCATCCAGCTGATATGTCACTTTGAAAGAACTACCCAAAGAGGGAGAATCTGGGCATCAGCGAACCTGGTGCAATTCCTTCAACCAACTAACTTACAGCTACTGAAGCCACAGTAAGTTTGTTTATGTAGGAATTAGGAATTGACGATAGTAGAAGGCATGACTGAGGTTAATAGCTAGGAAAAAGGAGTGTATCCATGTAATACAGCTACACACAATCGTGACACTGGCATAATACCAGGGTCCAGGACACAGTGGAACTTGCTAAGAGATTGTCAGAATGTAGCATTCTGACAAGGAAGAGGCGAGGAAGAATAAGGGGAGATCTAAGAAAGTGATACTCATATGTCAAGCCAGAACAGCATCTCTCTTGGCATTCTAAAAGGATACATGTATAGAAAAGAGATGTGGAGAGGTACCACACATGGACAGAGCAAAACCTGGTCCTCATGACTGTCTAAAAACAGGGGCCTGAATGATGACTGAGGAAAAAGCCAAGTTCTAGGAACTGTGGCACCTAGAGCAAAGTTGGACCTGAGATTCTGTGACTAGAGACACTGCAGGGTATGAGGAGTGAGCTAGATCCTGAGTTGACCCCTGGAACTCAGAGGTGAGCAGGAGAAGTCATGTCATGGGTGAGATAAGCAGCACTGGTGATTCAGAATGGGTAGGTTCACCCTTAGTGCTGCAGTGGCACACCCCAAGCAGTCCACTTAACCCAGTTGACAGTCAGAAGGTACTAACACATTCCTGGTCATCCTGAATAATCATGCATTTGAGGGTTTTGCAATGATCTGGTTGAAACACTCAAAATATAATCTTAGGTGGGGAAAAAAAGGGCAACCCACCTCATACACAGCATGATCTTACTTTTATATTAAATGGGTAAAATATGTAATTACAGCTAACTACTTATGAATATCAACTCCTAGGAAACATAGGGGAAAGACAGAGTGAAGTTACTCTTTAAGATGTAGAGATCTTAAAGTTAAGAAGGGATTATGTGTTACATCTCTTTCCTTATAATGTTATCTTCTATGTTTTGAGTAATGAGTACTTCAATAATCATCTCTAGGTATCTTATAAAAATGAACTTCCTGTCTCCATCCATGATTGGTCTGGGAATTAGGAATGACTGATTCTCTGAGTAGGACAAATATTAGACCTTATTAAAAAAAAAATCTTGAGGAAGACCCAGCCTGAGGAAAGTGTGGGAAATGTCGAAAATGTGGTTTGCTCAATGAAATGAATAAACTCCTACATAAACTTAACAGGAATTCAGCATGTGTCATCAAAGTACTTTCTTCTTAACAGACAACTATTTTGCAGTTTTGAAAAAGTAAGCAACTTGTTCTCTTTCTCCTCCCACCCCACCATCAACTGCTCTCTGGGGGGAAAAAGAAAGAGAGAAAGAGAGAAAGAGAGAAAGAGAGAAAGAGAGAAAGAGAGAAAGAGAGAAAGAGAGAAAGAGAGAAAGAGAGAAAGAGAGAA
>NW_012103543.1:438938-481601 GCF_000951045.1 Mandrillus leucophaeus
GAAGGAAGGAAGGAAGGAAGGAAGGAAGGAAGGAAGGAAGGAAGGAAGGAAGGAAGTAAAGAAGGAAAGAGAAAAATCCTAAATCCCTTGGCCACATGTAGCTGTATACTAGACTATGGAGTACTGAGTTTGTTTGGGATGATGGATGGTTTGACAATATAGCACAATCAGACAAGACCAGCCATCAATCACTTTAAATCAATGATAAACCTTGGGTGTGTTTTGTGCCACTTTCACTCATTCTGGTGCCCAGAGAGTTGCAAAGAACAACCTCATGACCTCACATGAGCAAAGAAAATGGCTTTTAAAGTTGTTTTCAGGCTCTGTTCATCACTCATTCCTGGGTGAGATGCCAGGAAATAACTTTCATGTTTTTTTTTCTTTTTTTCCTCAACCTATCTTTCTCACCTCAAACGAAGTTTAGATGGAGGATATACACAAAGACAAAAAAAGGAAAATGGAATCGATCTGAGTGAGCAAGGCTTTTGGTTAGTTGAATGAAATTGAGTTCTTAAGTTCTTTTAAAATGTATCTGAATTATGAATCTGCTCAGAGTTCCCTGCTGTATTTCTGGAAGGAAGTTTTGTTTAGGCTTGAGTTCTTCTTGGGTCACTACAGAACATTTGGAGCAGGGCACTCTGGTCATCACTGCACACAGGACATTGCTGTCACTCTTCCTCACATGGGGCCCTCAGGAGTCTTCTTTGCCGCGATGGATATTGTTCACTGTGACCCTTACGGCTATAGTTATTAATGTTAAGTCCCCACCTCTAGAATCCCTAGACCACGTCATGAGTGATATTGGCATCTCTTAGGGTCAAGAATATCTCCCACTGGAGAGACTGAGGGTCCCCTCTAGCCTCAGAAAGACCTACAACACTTTCAGAACACTTCTTTTCTCTAAATGCCCTTATAATACAATCTTCTCAACTCAAAGCATTAACTCAGCTTTGGCACCTTAATTGATCCCCCTCATGTTTATGAAGCACAAAAGCATTTCTTGTCCTCACCGATCTTCCTTTCCTAGGCCCAGAGGGAAGAGGAGAAGTAACAGCAATTTAGTCCTTCAGAAACACAGAGGTTAACTGCACCAATTTAGAATGAAGCCAAGGGAAAGGATGGACAAACCTAGTTTTTATCTCCTCTTGTTACATGTGTTCATACAAAGGTTTGCTGGAATTAGTTACATTTTATTTCTTCCCATGACATATCAACCCACCAAAAGATTCTTTAGATTTTCCATCTACCAGGAAAATACTTTATTATCTGTCTTGTGATACTGTCTTATGAATGCATATTCCCCCATCAAATTGTATCATGATGCTGATACAGTTCTGTTTAACAATAGAAAGAATTTTGCAATTTTTTAGAATGCTGAGATTTTATGATATACACACTACTCAATAAAAAGTTCAGTGGGACTGAATGCTAAGGAAGTAAAGAACCAGTAACGCTTGTGATCTGAGCACTTCAGGTTACAAAGCAACCTGGACAAAGAAAACTCACTGGCCTGAAAGTCAAATCCCTGGTTAGGATCCAGGTTGCTTTCTAGATAGTGGACTATTGGCAAGGCTGTGCAAGTCTCTTCTTTGAGTCTCAGATTCCTAGCATTTTCATAGAATGATTTGTGCTTTGGGGATTCCTTGGATTAGAAGCTATTTCTCTTGCAACTGTGTCAAATTCCCATTATCTATTTTTAAAAATGTTGCCTTCAGTGAGAGTTATACAATAATAACAATGTTTTCATCATTTCTGTTGCTATTATTATAAGAACAAAGGCAAATATGAATTTTCCCAGTTAAGCTGTATAGACACATATGATGTTTAATACTGAGTGTCAACTTGATTGGATTGAAGGATGCAAAGTATTGCTCCTGGGTGTGTCTGTAATGGTGTTGCCAAAAGACATTAACATTTTGAGTCAGTGGGCTGGGATCATGGGAGTTAATACTCCCTAATAAACTCATACATAGATATATACACACACACATATATATACATACACATATATACACACACATACACACACACATATATGTGTTAGTTCTGTTCTTCTAGAGAACTCTAACTAATACAGATTTTGGTACCAGGAGTGGTTCTAGAGGAACAGAATATTAAGGATGGAGTTCTTTCATTGGTTTTGGGGTTTCTGGATTTGGCTGCTTAGTATTATTAAACCCCAAAATGCTAAGGACTCTACTTCTAATAGTATGGAGAACACTGATAGTCCTTGGCATGAACTGTTTAGAGAGTTATGCACAATAAATCCATTTGATACTCCTGATTCACCGCTTGTGAGGGGCATAATACCTTTGACTATATGTGGAGAACCAAGGAACGTTATGAAGTTGGTTGGTTGCTCCTAAAATCACTGGACAAAGTGACAAAAGAAAATGATGAACTCAGGGATTCTAACTCCCAGCTTCAGAAGCAGATATTGAGCCTCAAATCTGCTAAGATTGCCCTGAGTGAGAGTCTTATCACCTGTAGAGAAAGAGTTGATATTGTAGAAAATCAGACATGAGTTCTTATAATACCAGTAGCTGACCTCCAATGAAAGCTGCATGCACAGCCTTGCCAGGTGTCCACTGTTAAAGTGAGGGCATTGATTGGAAAATAATGGGACCCTGCAACTTGGAATGGGGATGCGAGGGAGGACCCTGATAAGCTGAGGACACTGAGTTTGTGAACTCTAATGAACCTTTTATTTGCAGATGAAATAGTTTCCTCATCCCCAACAGAGGCATAGGTATAGGTATGTATGCACATGCATGTATTTAAAAATTATAGATCTAAATATGTAGGTCAACATATGACCCACCCTTAATCTGGATGGGCACCACCTAATCAGCTGCCAGCATGGCCAGAATATAAAGCTGGCAGAAAAACATGAAAAGATTAGACTGGCTTAGCCTCCCAGTCTACATCTTTCTTTTGTGCTGGATGCTTCATGCCCTTGAATATTGGACTCCAAGTTCTACAGCTTTGGGACATTGCTCCTCAGCTTACAGTTGGTCTATTGCGGGACCTTGTGATCATGTGAGTTGATACTCCTTAATAAACTCCCCTTTATATATATGTATGTCCTATTAGTTCTGTCTCTCTAGAGAACCCTGACTAATACAGTATATGTATATATTCATATTCATGTGTGTAGATATACAAGTATATATTTGTGTGTGTGTGTGGTGTGTGTATAGGTATAGGTATGTATGTACATGCATGTGTTTAAAAATTATAGATCTAAATATATTCATCAATATATGTCAAAAAGGTCAACATATGTCATTGGTATTGATAAAACAAGGCTCATTATCAATCTTTTTGTATTGCCTTATAGACTGAAGCAGGAAGAACCATTCTGCCAAGGGCAAGTTACAGTCAATCATAGGCAGAAGGAATTCTGATCACTCCAATAGTGAGACAACAGTGTTCCTTGCTTAAAGAGAAGAAAATGCAGCCTAAAACAGCTCAACCCTAAAATGCATTTAGGAGAAAAGTATGTGTGTCAGTAGAAGAAGGCCTTATGTGTGGCAGAGGAAATAAAAAGCATATATTCCTGAATCTTAGTCCTTGGAATGGAAACAAATACAGAACTCCCCATGTGCGGGATCTTCTTTAGTTGGATCTAGTGGCAGACAAGGACATTGTTCTGAAAGTGAGAAAATCAAGCAGTTTCACTCCTCCAGGGCAGGCCATCCAAGAATACCAAAGTAGAACTATATTTTTATTTTTCCTGTTACAGCACAGATCTGTTGTTTGGCTACCAAATTACAGGTTGTGCCTGGTTCTCACATACTTTGCTTTTCATGTACTGAACAGGAAGAGTAATAACAGGCTGCTTCTTTTACTTGTGGGATTTAGGTATTCTTCATCATGGAATGGGTCATTTTTCTAAGAAAACCTGCCAGTGTAAAGACTGGAGGTGTATGCCATTTATGTGGGGGTGGGAAAGCCATGAAAATGAGAGGTTTTTGGCTAGAGAGAGTGGGTTATAGTTACTTGTTCCCAGATTGAAATGACATGTTTATGAGTCATACCCTTATTATCTAATCCTAACAAAATCATCCAAAGATCACTATCATTTAAATGACTACTTCAGAGAAGGGTCTCTGGGAAATTTTACCAAAGAAAAAATTATACACATCCATTTGGTGATGGAGAAGCACTCTGCACGCACTTATTCATTTTTTTAAAAATACTCTATTGATAATCTATGAAAGATAATTAAATGCAGTATAACAAATAGTGTCCAAATACATAATGTCTGATATCCTGGACATGAGACTAGTTATGTATATTATAACATACATTGAAAGAAACTACTGCACACATATATTGCCAATTAGTATTTGAATCAATCAACATTTGTATAAATACTGTTCTCTTTATTGTCTAACGTGTGGCTCAGCTCAGGGATCAGTGAGAAATGAAAAATGACCTGATGGGATAAGATTTTGGAGAAATCCTGAATTCAAAGAACTGGCTGACAACTGAGAGGATTGTAGGAACATTTTAGTGAGAGATCCCTTATCAGTCTGACCTAACCCAAAGCAATATTAGGGAACCACACAAGCCAATATGGGAAAGAACCTTGGAATTTTGACTCATCAGAGAATTTCTAAAGAACTCTTTTGGCAGTCACAGCCTATTTTAAGGACATCTGGGTTTCTTCAAATGAAATTAATTTATTCTTCTTTCCTAAAAAAAATAAAAGAAGAAGAAGAACAAATAGGCATTTCCTTACCCTTGAGTCATTTATCTTGTCCAGAGATTAAAAAAAAGAAAGCATTATCATTTCTATCACCCTTCATATTTGTGGAATAAGAAGCTATTATTAATTTTTATTGGGAGAGAAAATGGAAGAACAAAAGTTCATGTAATTTGTAAGGGAACTAGAGAAATTTGGCAATGCTGAGTATTCTCAGACCCTAGTGCTATACCACAAATAGTAAAGGACAACACTGAAGAGATGTCCAACTTTGCAGTCTTTAAAACAATAGGTCCTAGCTTCCATTGAGATGTCTAATTCGTCCTAATCTGCTTTGGTCACACCCGTTTTCTCTCTTGAAGAGTTTTTCTTCTTGTTTGTTTGCTTGTTTGTTTCCATTTTGCCGATGCAGACAGGCTGAGAATTTTTCAAGTGTTTAAGTTCTGCTTCCTCTTTGATTAACATGTCTGTCTTTATGTCATTTCTCTCTCTTGCATTTTGCAAATAGGCAGTCAAGAGAAGCAAAGCCTCACCTTCAACACTTTGCTTAAAAATAGCTTCAGCTAAACAGCCACATTGTTCACAAGTTCTACCTTCTGCAAAATACTAGGACAAAAACACAATTCAGTCAAGCCCTTTGCCTCTTACAACGAGGATCTCTTTTCCTCCAGTTTCCAAAAACATGTTCCTCATTTCTATCTGAGACCTTATCAGAATGACCAATTACTTCCCATATTTCCATCAACATTCTGAACAACAACCACTTAGGTATTCTCTAAGAGGATTAAGGCTTCCCCTACAGCTCCGCACTAGAACCACTAGGATCGAGTACTCACTAGAACCACCCTAAGAAGTCCACTCATAGCAATAAAGGTTTGTAGTGGCGTGCTCCTCCAAGTTCTCCCAGGCTCTACCCATTACCTGGTTTCAAGGTCGCCTCCACAATTTATGTATTTGTTACCACAGCACATCCATTTCTAGATACCAGTTTGGTTTTTGTTTTCTTAGTCTTGGTCTGTTTGGGCTCCTATTATAAAATGCCATAAATTGGGTAGTTTATAAACAACAGAAATTTATTTATTATCGTTCTGGAGGCTGAGAAGTCCAATATCAAGGCATTGGCAGATACAGTGTCTGGAAAGAGCCTGATCTCTGGCTTCTAGATGAAATCATTTTATTGTGTCCTCACATGGCTAAAGGGGCCAATTAGCTCTCTGGAGTCTCTTGTATAAGAGCACTAATCCAAATCAGGAGGTTTCAGTACTCATGATCCAATCATACCCCAAACACCCCACCTCCTCATACCATTACTTTGGTAGGTACAAGTTCAACATATGAATTTGGGGGTGGATACCAATATTCAGATGATAGCCCTAGGAGAGTGCTTATTTTATAATCCCCATTTATAACTTTTTCCCATATTAGTATGTTTGCTCCCCTAGCCTGAAATACCAAGCTCCTTCTTGGACCTATCACTTCCATTGACAAAATACTCTTGGACTATTGATTAAAAGAGGAAGTATAAGTTCATCTGGACCAAGAGAAAAACAATCCAAATTGCCTACCTTAGTAGGTACACAAATTACTCCACCTTGAACATTGTATGGTTAATAAGAAATCAGGATTTCTTTGTAAAAGTGAAGGTCCAATCATGATAAAAATTTAGTGATGGGTTAATAACCTTTATTAGTAAAATATTATTACAAGTAGAGACTACATATTATAATCTGGATATGATGATTTGGGTCAACGTAACTAAAATCTGGAAGAAAAAATCAATGCCCAAAGTGGGATGGTTATTGCCATTACCCTGAAAAATTATCAGACTTTTACTCTTTATGAAAACTATTATAACAGTGTATTTTCATCAACCTTAAAGTTTCACTCATCACTTAAATGACCAAAAAGAGAAATTAAAAGAAAAAGAAAGGAAATGTTTACATCTGAGTCATGTCTAGAGCTTTGTTTGGCTATGATTTTGGATTACTATAACAAATAATTTAAATCCCAATATTCCCATCCTTTTCCTTGACTACTTGTCCACTTAATAAAGCCATTTTCCCCCCTCTTTTAAATATCTTAAGAGTACAGTCTTGCTTACAATGAAAGTCTGTATTTCTTGGTTTATTAGGAAAACAGTGCAAGGCTGCATATTTACTTGAAACCTTTCAAATACATGTACCTGTTCTTACATTTACTGAATCTTTATTTTCACAGATAATTCTAGAAGTGATTGCTTCGAGCTCACTATAAAGCAAGCAGATCATGTTAAATATCGGTGGGTGGGGGGGAGGCGGTTTAGTGATCTCCTATAAGACGATGTCATTTCTTGATGCTCTGTGCTTTGCAATGAAGTAATTAAAGAATCTTCTTGACCCAGAGTTCCTCCACTTAATCAAGAAGAGAGGATTTTGGAAGCAGAGGCTTTCCTTAAGCAGCTGATGTCAAAGCTGCAGCAGAAGCAGCAAACAGCAGCAAGAACTGCAGGTGTGGCCTCTAAATCAATGTGTCTTTACTTTCTCAGGACAACCTCCAGAGAGGATTCTGACTCACCACACATCTGGTTTATATTAATTGTTTGCTGAAAAGAACATACGAAGATGCTGCATGTATAATTACATATTTACCAAAATATCACAGGTTCGATGGAAGGCTTTCCCTGTGGTCAATTCTATGATCGGAGAAAGTGTGAAGAATGGAGTCACATTCAGAGCTTCTAGTGACTTCTCAATGCTTAACCATAATTTTCTCTGTGAAGGTAATGAACTAATGTTCTCCACTGTGATAAATGGAGAAACATTGAAGATAGAATGAAATTCACTTTCTGTGCCTGGACTATTGCACTAGCTTCAGAAATGATCCCTCAGCCTATAGCTTTGTCCTCCTCCATCTGTTCCCTCTTCAGTAGAGTACTCTTGTTAGATCCTAAATAAGATCCTGGCATTTCCTCACTCAGCACTCTCCTTCCCCTCTCCTGCACCATGAAACCCAAAATCCTTCTGAGGGTCTCTGAGGCTGGGTAAGATTCATCCCACCTTATCACTTTCACCTAATCTCCTGTATATCTTTCTAGTTGCTCTCTCATGCTACAGCAACCTTGCTCTTCCATGAACATACCAGGCCACTCCCACCCCTGGGCTTCTGCATGTGCAGCTGTCTTTATCTGCACTGTTCTCCCACGTATCCCTGAGCTCACCTCCTTCCAATCTGTGTTTAAATATCGACTTCTAAATGAATCCATCTCTGGCCTCCCTGTTGACATTGCAGTTCTCCTACTCTCACCGGCACCTCTCCCTTCCCTATGTCATTTTTTCCTCATAACACTTATTGCCTTATCATGTTCCACTTCATTTACCTATTCATTTTATTTATCATCTGTTTTCTCCCACTAGATTCTAAGCTCCCTGTGGACAGGGGTTTTCATCTGTTTTGTTCAGTGTCATGAACAGTGCCTTCCATGTAGCAGGTGATCAGAAAATGTGCAACCTGAGAGTAGTCCATGAAAATTTGGACTAACATTATTAATCTGAGATGTTTAACTCACCTGGCTGCTTCCTAAAGAGGTAACAAACAACATTACCTGTTAATTGAGGAACCAATTAGCTCTGTAGAAATAAAATCTCCCTTCACCTAAACCTTGTACACAGTAAGTCACAGCAATAAGAAAATGTGGATGACACAGTATGATTCAGAATAGGAGCTGGAGAAGAAAATCCCCTATAGCATATACCTCTCAACAGGTGGTATCAGTAAAATGACTTTTATATTCAGCATATTTATTTGGCTGTTGCAGTGCATTTGTCCAGAAAATTATGTTAGTTGTAAGGAAATGGAGATATAAAGTATATTTTAACTCCAAATAGGACCATGAATGTTTGTTTATGTTTTGTTAAATATGTTAGCAGTGATCCTCTTGCCAAAAACAAGATGTTTTATTTTAATAATATTATTAGTAAATATGTATTTTTCTGGTTTTAAAAACATGTACATTATTGTAAAAGAAACCCAAAAGACATATAGTTCTGTACAACTTGGTAGGTTGGAGAATTTTCTGTAAAAAATATGTAACCATAGCACTCTTGTCATTAGCAATCAAGCAATCTTGATTTTTTTAAAAAAGCAATTAGCCTTTAAGAAAAGCATAAAGCTAATTAAAAATGACAACTTAGTCATCTAAGCAAACAACAGCTCAGAATCTGTCCTCACCACCTACTACAAACTGATATGCTATAAACTATGGTTGAAAATGACCTCTTTTCAATTACTTTTTTAAAAAAAATCCTTGCAGCTGCAGAGTCCTTGCATGCTCTTTCCTGCCATGCTCGGCTGATTTATTCTCTGAAGTTGGCTAAATTTTTAAGTACATAAGGCTGCATCCATGCAAACCTTTATTTAGAAACTCATTAGTGCCTAAGTTAATGAATCTTTAGTTATCCATGTTTTGAAACCTCAGAGATTCAAAAACCTCAAAAACAAAACAAAAGCATTTATAGAAAGAATGTAAGATTGGGTTGTGAGTGAGTATTTTGTCCTATGAAGCATTAATTTAGCAACCAGGTGGATGTAAAATCTTATAGTGAACTAGCATAATGAACATAAATAAGTAATAAAAAAAATACTCAGGCGGGGCGCAGTGGCTCATGTCTGTAATCGCAGCACTTTGGGAGGCCGAGGCAGATAGATCATGTGAAATTAGGGGTTCAAAACCAGCCTGGCTAACATGGCAAAACTCAGTCTCCACTAAAAATACAAAAATTTTAAGAATTTAAAATTTTAAATTATTTTTAAAGAAAGGTGGTGGTGGGCAGCCTCAGGAGACTGAGGCAGGAGAATTGCTTGAACCCAGGAGACGGAGGTTGCAGTGAGCTGAGATGGTGCCATTGCACTCCAGTCTGGGCAACAAGAGCCACACTCCATCTCAAAACAAAACAAAACAAAACAAAAACAAAACAAAAACAAAAAACTCATTCCACTACGTAGAATTGAAGAAATTCTGCAAAACACTCTAATGCTCTTTAGAAGTTAGGAAACAGCACAAATATTGTAATTGAGCATAATTTTTTTTTCTAACTCCCTATTGATTTCTTCTTATAGTCTCATATGTTTCTCTTGCCTATATTCTCTGTTCTTTGTTATTTTGTATCTTGCAACAAACCCTGTATGTTTTCTTTGTCTGTTCTCTTCTTCACTATCTTCACTCTTCTCACCCCTCATTTTGAACAACAACAAAAAAATTGTTGCAGATGCAGCTAGACTGGCAGAGGCAGGGCGCAGTCTAAAAACTTGATTGACTCCATTCAGACAAGGCTGCTCAGAGTTACCAAACAAACCTAGATTCCTAGGAAAAGTAAAGAGAGAGGAATGGAAACAGATTGGACTACATTTTTTCTTAGACTCAAAGCCCATAAGCTCTTGCCCCCTATCATGTCTGTGTTAAGTGGCAGGGCTAGCTACCGGGGAGTTAAGGCCAGGAACAGAACTACTGATATGTCAGGCAGTTCTGGATGACTGTATTTTGCTGAATTATGAAGTAGCAACTGCTGGAAATAATAATAGACCTTAAAATAGCAAAAATTCCTGAAAGACTATATCAGGGAGTGACCAATTTCTATCATGTGTTGATGTCAATTTAGAACATGGATGTTCCCTAGAGAAAAAAGGAAATGAGATTCCAGACCTGCTTTTTTTGTAAGTGATTTAAACTACGTACAAAATCCCTGCCAGGCTCAGTTATAGAACATACGGGAAATGTCAAGAGGTCAAATGACAGGAAAAGCATTCTGTATAATCGGGCTCCTTTCTACATTTAATGTGGGAATATGAAAATCCTCAATAGCATGGCAGTCCTGGAAGTACTGGAAACCATAAAATCCCTCAGCTACAGGGTTAAGAAACAGTTTCTATAAATTAAAGCCCAAGGATAAGCTGCAGAAATCTCCTAAAAAGAAAGTACAGACAGTTAATAACCTATAAGGTAGAATTGAAATAGTATTTTATTAGAAATCTAAGATAATGAATACCTGGATATTGTCCTACCACCAGCCACTTCCTGTCAGTTCTATCTCCATCTTCACTTCACCTGAGATCTCTCAAGGAGATATATATGTGCAGTGGGTGTGGCTAAGCAAATACATGTTCTTCATTCCTCAGAAGTAGTAGACAAAAGCCCTGAACACCTAGGGTGCTCAGGAGATTCCTTTTCCTTAAGCTGTAGACAGACTTAAGCAGCCCAAATCCACTGACAACCTCACTTGCTCCTTTGCCTATAGATCTTAGATTACAAATTGATGACCATTCACTGCAACAGGCTCATATAGGTTTTGGCTGTCAGTGTATTGTTAAACATAATAAATTGCTTGCAAACATTAAAAATTAGCAGGTCTCTTATTTTAAAAGCCTGGCTGCTTCTTTTTCTGGGGACAGAAAACAAAGAAGACTTGCACCGCTGGAATGATCTGCCTATCTGGGAACATTTGGGCAGAGCTAAATCATGGCTGCTCTGACCACAAGGCAAACATTCCAGCCTCTGTCGCTCATTTTTTCTCTTACTTCAGGTCTACTTTCTGCATTCTCATCACACTCCTGGCTTTGGATTTGAGACATTTGACCTAAACTCTACACCTGAGTCTTAGTCTTCTATATCTAAAAACCCTAATGGCAAGGAAAAATGAGTTCAAAGAAAGTACCTCAAGGGAGAGAGAGGAAAGTAAAAGTTTCTTATTCAATAAAAACCATAGTTGTCCCACCCCAGGTCTTCTCAAGATATATCCCAACCTAAAACTGTGGGAAAAGGAAGGTATGATTTTTAAAAATCTGCAAAAAGACAACTGAGTTTGAGGGAGAGCAAGAGAGTGAGAAATGATGAGAGAGAGGGAGTAAGATACAGATAGACTAGCACATTAACACATTAGCATTATAAATGTCTTTGACTATCAACGTTAATTCTTCCCCTTGGAAATAAAGTGCAGGAGGGAAAAAAGGAGATGAGAAAAGAATTTGAAGCTTCACGGAAAGGCCTTAATCTATATTTCCATATATACTGGAATGTTTCTGAGAAGCTAAGGAAGCTTCAGTGTCTGGGCACCTCACTAGCAAAGACAGCATCCAAGATCCTGTACCTATTTTTATATTTATAATTTTGCATTCTTCTTCTCAGGGGAGGGAGAGGTCCCAAAATTTTATAATTTTCAGGCCTCAAAATGTTATATCCTTCTTTTTCCATATCCCACATTTTAAATGCCTTAACCAACATATATTTTTTAAAAAAGATACCAAGTTTATTTGTGTGCATTTATGTATTTGTGTCTGTGTGTGTGTGTGTGTGTGTATGTGACTAAACTAAGACATCCCAGATAAGGAAATAATTCATCAGTTACTAAAACCATAACTTATAGAAGGAGAATGTCTCAAAATTTGCTTATTCCATGGAAGATCTACTGGGTCATAATACCAGAGAATAAGCTATTTTTAAAGATTTACAAATAACTAAAATTGCATTAAAACCTGTTTTTATGAATAAAGTCAGAAGCACTTATATATATAACATATACTATATGTATATAATTTTTATAACTGAATATTCTGTGTCATCTAAGATTTGTGGAATGTAATCTTGCCTAAGGTTTCCCCTGATCCTTAGTATATGAAAATGTACAAACTGGAGTTTTACCATAACTGGGTTTCATAGGATTGTCCCCATAAATAATTGTTGAGAAGAAAATCCTATAAGTATCAGCTAAAGTCACAGGTATTATAAGTGTTGAGTCTGTTCTATAATCTCTAATATACTCACATTCTTTTCATCTTTAGAAGCAACACATGTCCTCACTCATATGCAGAAGCTAAAAACATAGATTCCATAGAAGTAGACAGTAGAATAGTGGTTATCAGAGGCAAGCAAATGTACAGGAAAGAGAGGGATAGCCAGAGACTGGTTAACAGATGAGAAACTCCAGCTGGATAGGAGGAATAAGTGCTAATGTTTTATGGCACTATCGGGTCACTATAATCAACATTTTATTGTATATTTTCAAATACCTAGAAGAGTAGGTTTCGAGTGTTCCCAACACAAAGAAATAATAATGTTTGAGGTGATGGCTATGCTAATTACCCTGATTTGATCTTACATATTGTATACATGTATTGAACTATCACACTGTACCCCATAAATACATAGAATCATTATATGTCCACTAAAAATAATAATAAAAGCAAAACATTTGCTACTGAATAAAGTTGTAGGCATTACAGGAGGTCTAATAAGCAAAATTTTTTCAGATACGAAAAGTGGTTGTGGTGGCTCACACTTATAGTCCCAGTACTTTAGGCGGTCGAGGAGGGTAGATTGCTTGAGACCAGGAGTTCAAGACCAGGCTGGACAACACAATGAAAGTGTCTCTACAAAAATTAACCAGCCATGGTGGTACACACCTCTTGTTTCAGCCACTTGCTGGGCTAAGGCCGGAGGATCACTTGAGTCCAGGAGGTCGAGGCTGCAGTGAGCTGTGATCACACCACTGTACTCCGGCCTCGGCAACAGAGCGAGATCCTGTTGCAAACAAACAAAACATCTTGAACTAAAAATTTGGTACTGTACTTAACCTTACATTTTTCTCCTAAGTCTAATAATGTGTATTTATGCCGAAAGGAATCTTTTATTCCTTAATTTGTTTTCAAAGACAATGAAAAAAGAGTTTTATATTTTAAAAATAGAGACATGTTACATAAAAAGTATAAGTGTAAGCTATTGAAAGGTTTTTCTTTTAAATAACAATGTCTAAAATATGATTTTTCCATCCACTAAAATTAGACTTTTTTTTTTTTTTTTTTTTGAGACGGAGTCTAGCTCTGTCGCACAGGCTGGAGTGCAGTGGTGTGATCTTGGCTCACTACAACCACTGCCTCCTGGGTTCAAGCAATTCTCTGCCTCAGCCTCCCGAGTAGCTGGGATCACAGGCACCCACCACCATGCCCGGCTGATTTTTCTATTTTTAGTAGAGACAGAGTTTTACCATCTTGACCAGCCTGGTCTTGAACTTCTGACCTCAAGTAATCTGCCTGCCTCGGCCTCCCAAAGTGCTGGGATTACAAGGGTGAGCCACTGTTCCCAGCCTAAAATTAGAGCTTTATATTTGACATAGCTCTGATGTGTAAGTTACTGATATTCAAATTATATCCAATGGCATATACAGAATTTTGTGCAGAAGTGTTTTGAATATTTCCAGCTTCTCAGGCTCAATCCCTTTCATTCAGGAAACTATTGTTCTAGATTGAAATGGAAGAATCATTTTATTTTAACATAAGAATTTAAGCTCAGGCAGAGAGCAACAGGCTGGCATATAAATGGATTCCATCTGTCATTAGGAAATTAAAATATAATTAAATAATAATATACCGGAAATTGACAATATACTTCCTTTACATACACGTTAAGGATTTGTCAGATGGCTGACATGGATTAAAAGCAAGGACATTCTGAAACTATCAGTAATTAGTCCCTGGATTTCGATCCAAAAGAAGCAATCTTAAATGCCTCACCATTATAGGCAATATTCTAATAAGATTCCTTTTGCAAAATGTATTCTTTCTTTTTCTTTTTTTTTAAGTTATGTTTTGGCAAGCCTGTAGCTAAAGCTATACACGCCACAATTGTAAAATGGTACATGAAATAAATACAAAACTATAAATGTATTTTATTAAAAATGATTTGAATTTTTTTTTTTTTTTTTTTGAGATGGAGTCTTGCCCAGGTTGGAGTGCAGTGGCACGTCCTTGGCTTGCTGAACCTCTGTCTCCTGGGTTCAAGCAATTCTCCTACCTCAGCCTCCTGAGTAGTAGGGATTATAGGTGCCCACCACCATGCTCAGCTAATTTTTGCATTGTTGGTATAGACAGAGTTTCACCACGTTGGTCAGGATGGTCTCAAACTCCTGACCTCAGGCAATCTGCCCAACTCGGCCTCCCAAAGTGCTAGGGTTACTGGCCTAAGCCACAGCAACTGGCCGAAATGTTTTTTGCCAGATACATCAGATAATATACTGTTAATAGTAAAACTAGACCTATTTAGATATACTTAGATTTTCACTATGTTTAGCAGTCAAAATCTTCAGGTTTATAAGCTCATCACCAAATACAAAGTTGTATTTTGTAGCAATTAAGCAAAAAATTTTAGCACATAAAAATAATTAATTTCTGTATAGGATCTTTGGTTTTGTGCAGTCTGTTTTCTCTCTCTCTTGCTGGCTCTTTCTCTCTGTCACACACACACACACACACACACACACACTCTCCCAGTTCTTCTTATCACTATTGGTCTTTTGAGTCTTTTCAATTAGACATATAAGATATGCGTAATAAGAAAGAGGAGCTATTGACGATCAATGAAAAATTGTGTGTGTGTGTGTGTGGTGTGTTTTCTTCCTCCTAATAATAATATATAAAGGTTAGTACTTTATTATTATATTTTTCTTGGTTGTTGCTATTCCATTTTGTTTTGTTTTTGCTTCCGTAGGAAGAAAGTTCTTTCTTTGACACCAAGACTTTTTTCTTAGAAAACTATCTTCAATTGTCATAACTGGATTTAATAGTATGAATACTTGCAAAACTTTTAAAAGGGACTTTTTAAAAAAGTCTAGTGTTCTAAAGAAAGGGCAAGAACTCAGGCTTCAGATAGATCAGGAATTTGTCTTTGTCCAATTGTCTTAAAGAAGCTATTTTTTTTCCATCTTCTTTTCTATTTTGTGAGGTAATGAAATATTTAAATAACTGATACTTGGCAGAAACACTTATTCCCACAGTATTTGTTGCCAAAATGAAAGAAGAAAGATCCAAATATCAAACAAGGGACGCTGTATTTGTGAGATTATAAGCCTGATTTTTACATGACCTCCCCCTTAAAATAAAATAAAATAAAATAAAGTAAGGTAAAGCAAAACAATATAATTAAAGCAGTGGAAATCTAGAAAGCTTTGTGAAGTGATATAACCATCCTCAGTTGATGATAAAAATTAAAAATCCAAAAATATATAGCAAGAAACAATCTTGCTCTGACAGTAAATGGATCACATAACCAAATCCTTTTTCCAGTTTCAATATCTGTTCAATTTTTAAAAGGAACACAAAAGTTAGGACAACATGACCCATAACTTGTGACTATCTAAATAAAATTAAATGCCTTTAAAAAGTTTTCTACTATGGTGGGGTGGGGGGAACTAGGTCCAAAATAACGTGTATTCACTGGGCTTCATTTTATGAAAGGAAAGGCTCTTTTGAGAAAGTAAGTAATTCCATTCCATGCAGGTTTCATTTTTGTAAACATCAAATTGGCAAATATGCATTTGCTTCCTTCCCTGAGATTTGCCTTACAAAATGTTAAGAAAGAACTGACTTTACTAAAGACTCCTTCATTTAATTATTGCATCCAAAATTTATTAAAGACAGAAAACAAAAACATTTGTAAGCCATGGGGACTGGTGGTAATTCAGGTACAGCGAAACCAGGAGGATCTGCTGATTCCAGATGGAGTGGATATATTCCCACGGCACCTATTATTTGCCAAATGTTTCGTAAAGCAAACACATGACCTAAAAGATTTTGCAAGTGTGGGGTCTTCAACAAAAAAAAAAGAAAAAAGAAAAAAGAAAAAAAAGTACACACTTGCAAAAAAAAATTCTGTTCTTATTTAAAAGTCATTTCTTAATTCTTAACCATAAGTTGTTTTTAAAAACACACACACTTTTAATATTTTTCAGCTGTCATGCCCACTTTAGTGAGTCTACATGTGTGGGTACTCCATAAAATCTCAGTGGTGGTGGCAGATGTCCCCTTTGAAATATTTCATCTGCTGCTGGGGGTGGGAAGGGGGTGTCACTTTGGTGCCATGAACGCCATTCCTTCTGAAGGCTCCAATTTAGGACAGTCTCTCTAGAGCAAAAGCAGTATTTCTTGATGTCACTCAAACCAGCGGTACAAAAAGCAAAGAAACATTTGACTATGTCAAGATGAAAAAGGAATTTTAAATAATAACATATTTATGAAGCCCTTTACAACCACAAAAGAACTGCTGTAAAAAAATCAATAATTGTTATAATTAAGGCTTGGCTATGGGAGAGTAAAAACTTATATTTGTTATTTGAAGTGACCAAATTCTATGTGCATGGAAGCCCCACCTATTCAGGGAAGACTCGCCTAGTGGTTGGAATCCCAGATGATTTCTTCCTTCCTAGTATTCCTCTAGCAGTTTCACTCTGTGCCACACATTTTAGTACTTAATTGCCTACTGTCATCCTTTATCCTCTAATTGTTTAGAGGTCTGGTAGTTTAGGAGTTTCAACTTATTTTGAGTGAATCTGTATTTTTCTTCCTTCAAGACAATTACTATGCTGAACAGAAGATACCCAATACATACTTAATTGACGCATTCATTTATTCAGTAAGTTTTCATAAACATCTAGTCCAGGCCAGGTTGAAAAAATGTCACTGTCCCTTGCCCTCAAGTAGCCTGTATATTTCAAAAATGTTTTCTTAATGTCCCAAGAGAAAGGGACATTAAGACAATGATCCCAGAAATATGAGTATAACTACAACCAGTGTTGAGTGTTGTGAAGGAAAAGCACAAGACACTGTAAGTCAGGGGATTTGACGTAGATGAGGGAATGAGGTGAGGCAAAGTTTTCTGGGAAACTGACACTTCGTTTTAGGCCCAAAGAGTGAGTTAGAACTATCTAAAGAAGAGGGAATATAAACATCTTGGGAAGATGAAAGTGCAGGCTAGTTTGAAGAACTGAAATAAGACCAGTGTGATAGGAGAGTAATAACTATGCGAGAGATGGAAGGAGACACTGGAAAGTGAAGCAGCGGGCTGATCATGTAGATCCCTATGGTTCACAATGAGGATTTTGAACTTCTATGCTGCATGAACTGGCAGGCCATTCAGGGTTTTGAACCAGGAAGTGGCATGATCAGATTCACCCTTTAAAAGAACCATTCTAGCTGCAGGGTGAATAATGGATTAGAAAGAACAAATGAAGAAGTAGGGAGACCAGGGAGAAACATATTTTATTAATCCAGGCCAAAAATGACACAACCATGAACTAGGGCAGATGACAACAGAGGACATGGAAAGAGGTGGCCAAGCCTGAGGTACATTTGCAAAATTAAATGTTTAGGACTTTATGGTGGATTTGATATGGAGCTTGAGACAGAAAAAAAATCAAAAGTAATATGGCAGCTTCTGGCTTGAACTAGGTAGGCTGGGCACAGTGGCTCATTTCTGTAATCCCAGCACTTTGGGAGACTGAGGTGGGCAGATCACTTGAGGTCAGGAGCTCGAGACCAGCCTGGCCAACATGGCAAAAGCTCATCTCTACTAAAAATACATCGGACCTGGTAGTGCACACCTGTAATCCCAGCTACTCAGGAGGCTGAGGCAGGAGAATGGCTTGAACCCAGGAGGCAGAGGTTGCAGTGAGCTGAGATCATGCCACTGCACTCCAGCCTGGGCAATAGAGTGAGACTCTGTCTCTAAATAAATAAATAGAATAAACAACTAGGTGGATGATGGTATCACTTACCAAAACATAAAAATAAAAGAGAAAGCAGGACTTGATTGAGGAAGAGTGGCAATCAATAGATTTTAAGTTTCAACTGCTCCTGAGGTGTGAAAGTGGAGGTGTCAGATCAGCAGCTGGTAGAAGGTCTGGGAAGGTGTGGAGCTCAGGAGAGATTTGTTGGGAGAAGGTGATTCGGGAGTCATCCCCCAAAAAGAGCGTTTGAAAAACAGGACTGAAAGAGTTTGCTTAGAGAAGAAGGAGGTAGGAAGAAGAGAAGCAGCTCAGGACAGCGCAGGGGAGAATTCCAAATAGGACAAAGAGACAGAAAAAGAAACTAAAAAAATAAAAAATAAAAATAAATAAAACAGGTAGGAGGACAGCAGTGGAGTGGGAAGAAACTCAAGGGAAGAGTCAGGAAGGAGGCCTTGATTGTCGATGCCTTTGTGAGGAGCAGCCTTCCATTCTAAGTGTCCGCCTTGGGTCATTCCAATCGGAGGTTGCGCTGAAAACACAGCTTGTTCTTTCTGTCAGTAGCACCTGCTTTTATATGTCTTTTTTTCTCCCAGTTAGCATTACATGAGCTGCTCTGGATAATAATTACATCTGTCTTTGCAAAACTTGTGACTTACAAGAGGAATTTTTCATATGCTAGGTAAACTAGGCTTTTAGGTCAAGTCATCTTAAACGTAGACTCCAAGTTTTGTAAAAATGTACCCAGCCATTTTGATATGATATGGTTAACAAACAGGAAAATTTAATCCAGTATTCTATTAGTAAATATTATTTGTAGACACATGACAATGAGCTGCGATTGTATCTAACTAGTCTTCATTCTCTCTTCTTAGCTCAAAAAAGGATTATTTTTAAAAATTGCCAAAATTGTAAGGGATATATAAAAATTAAAAAGATATGTATTTTATTGGTAAAATTACGGATATGTTTGTATTTTCTTTTAGAATTTCCTTTAAAGGCCTACGTTAAATGTATTGCTGGTGGGAGTATAAATTGATACAACCTCTTTGGAAAACTATTACTCTACTTTTTAAAACTTTGTATTTAATGATAATGTAATGCCAAAATTGCACATAATTGTACAGCTTCCTGAATTTTCACAAACTTAACATACCTCTATAATTAGCACACAGATCAAGAAACAGACAATGCCAATACCTCAGAAGATCCCTTGGCATTATATGTTTAATGTTGAACGTTCCTTTATGGCTTTTCTACTCATAAACACACACACGCGTGTGCACACACACAATCATGCTGTATATATGCACACATATAGAGCTATTCTACATATGAATAATATATCTTGACAAAATAGTTGGAGTTGCTTTAAGAATGTCCTTCAATAGCTATGAGAGTTTTGAAATTTAGTTAGATCTTCAGGTTTACTTGGGGTGATATTCAAAATATTTAACCACTGATACAGCACATGTAACAACCAATCCAAACAGATGCCACCCTTGGACCTGGGGCATGGTCCTGCAGTCTCCCTGCTGTGCTGATATAACCTTTCCATTGCTGGATCATAAAGATACCCAGATGATTTCTAAGGAGAGGCCCTTGGAGCTAGAGTGTAGGGATAATGCCTAAGGACTAACTAACCAGTTATATAAGTAGGTCAATATTTTTAAAATTAGTACAACTAGACATGGATAAATGATTTGTTCAGACTAAAATTTGTACAGTTTGGAATATGTCCATGAACAAAATAAATATAAATTGTCTTACTTTCACAAATAAAGAAAAAAAAAAAAAGGAAAATAAAGATTATTACTAGGGCCTCTCCCAGGATCCTAAGTTTAAGTTTCATATGATCAGTTTCATGAAAATCTACCTCTGGCTATGGGTATACTGGAACATACAGCTGAGTATTTTCTTTGAGTCCAGCTAAATATTCCAGGCTGCAGATTCTCAGACTAAACTAGACTGCCTGAAGACCTTGTCACTGTTAGTGGCCATGGCAGTGTAGACACGATCAGTGTATTTTTGTTTACTGCTGTTTAGTTTGTGTATGATTCAGTTGCAAATGAAATTTGATTTTACTACATTAGAATTCTAATCTTTGAGAAATACCAAGGACATACCTAAAATAGTTTCAGCAATAGTATTGCAGAGTATGAAGCAACTTTGCAATCACTTCTATCATTACAGCACTTCTATAACTTAGGACAATTTTTCTTATACTATGAGGCATATGATACATGTTTGCTGTTTGAATAAATGAAGGCAAAGCTGGATTTGAATCTCAGCTTTACTAATTAGCATTACACCTTTTTACACATTCTTAAAATGGACAAGGTAATAAAACAAAAGGAGACTGTAAGGATTACTGAGAGAAAAAAAAATTCATATGGTAGATACTCAAAAACTGCGAATGTCTTCTCTTCTCTCCAGAACACAGTTAAAGAACACAAGCCTTGAATTCACAACAACAAAAACAACAACAACAAAAAGGGCTTTTTCTGCTGAAACAGATCTCAGAACTCAAGACATTGGAACCAGGTTTTTCAATCACGCAGAAAGGTTTAATTAAGTGAGTGTCAATGTGATAACTAAGTCTATGTCACTGTGACCCAAGACCAAAATTAAATGTTATCAAAGACTTTGAATGCCACAGGGATATTTTACTGAGCACACAAGGGATTGTGTTCTATCCTTGATGGCTTTGAGGAAGGGAAAGAAAGAAATCACCAGTTTTTCCCAATGAGCGGAGGGATAAATGGAAGACAATACTGCTAGAAAAATACACAAATTATTAAAGAATTCTTGACAACCAACAGAAACACATTGGCCATAAATGCATTTTAAAACAAGATAGATTATATTTAAATGGATGACTAAAATTAAATAAATATTAACACTGTTCTTTCTTAGTACACAAAGAAAAGAATGAATTCTTCAGAAATTAGGGAAAGTCAAGTGAACTCAGAGAAAACAGAAAAATAAACTTTTCCCTGTGGTTATTAACAGCATATACATCATTAATGATTACTGAATTATTATTAATATCACCACTGAATGATGTGGAAGTTCTCATGCCTTAAATGTAATGAACCCATTAATATTTGTTAAGTGTGTGAACACATTAACAATATATGATAACCTTCTTTCTGGAAACTAGCTTATGGGTGCCAGAAGCTTTGTATTTCATAGTTTCATCATTATTATTGAATTTCAAGTATTGTCTTAAGTTACCTTCCCTCACCCATCTGGTAAAGATATTTTATATGTAAAATCAAGGCTTTTCTTTTCAATTACATTTCACTCACATTCTGAACTCTATTTTTTACATCCTTAATTATGAACAAAGAGATCTTGAGAAATAAATCCATTTCCACTTCTAGCTGCATATCAAAATCTGGAATATTGAGTCTCCATGGAATGCTCAGCCTCAGAAAGATTTTCCCCTGGGTCTCACAGGATATATTTTACAGCAGTTTAGGAGAGGAACCAATAGTTTTTATGGTCCTCAGGAGGACTGGATGGGTAGAAGACCACCAAGAAACGGAATAAGATTTCAGTTCTGTGGGTGTTACTCGAAGGGATTTGCTAAACCTACAAATTTCCCCTTCAGGTTACTATAAGTCAAGGTGACATATATGTAATATATATATGAATTGGCAATGTAATTGCAACAAATGATTTCTGTCAAGAAGAATTTAAAATACATTTTTTAATCTTAAATATTTTTTCAGAATATCAGTGGAAATAATGTTTTCCAGTTTATGAGAAATCACTTGGTTACTTCTTAGAAAGACATTAAGGATAATATGAAATCTAGTATTCACAGAAAAAAAAGTTGTTTTTATATCTATAATTGTTTTGCCTTAAAAATATCATTTTCATTTGGAACCTCAGTGTCCTTAAAGGGTAAATTTTCTTATGTAAATATTGTGAATATAAGGAGTCTTTGAAAAACAATAAAATAACATTGAAACAATAAAAGTTGGCTAATGAGGAAGTGAATGGAAAAAAAACAGAATAACAACAATAATAATAGTTAACTTTTGGGTCAGGTGGAGTGGCTTACACCTCTAATCCCAACACTTCGGGAGGTAGAAGTGGAAGGATTGCTTGAGGCCGGGAGCTTAAGACCAGTCTGGACAACATAGGGGACCCTGCTACAACAAAAACGTCTTTTTTAAAAGAATAGCTGGGTGTGGTGGCATGTGCCTGTAGTCCTAGCTACTCAGGAGGTTGAGGCAAGAGGATCACTTTAGCCCAGCAGGATGAGGCTGTAGTGAGCCGTGATTACACCACTGCACTCCAGCCTGGGCAACAGAACGAGAGCCTGTCTCTTAAAAACAAACCAGAAAAACAGTTAACCTTTGAAAAGTTTTTAGTTTGTGCAATATGTGTAGTAAGCAGCAATTTTATGCATCTAATTTAATCCTTATAACAATTATATAAAAAGAGAGGTAGGCTGGAATTAGAATTTGAATCCAAATAAGTGAAACTCTGCAGAATGACAAGAGTAGGACTAAGAGAATAAAAAACATTTAGCCTATTCTGTTTCACATTACAAATTATTTCTTAAAAAAGAACCCTGGGCACGTACTCTATCCTTCAAGATAACTCTCAGGATTGCAATCTGTCAATATTCAACAGAAGAATTAAAAATCACTGTGTATTTTGAACCAGTAATTCAGCTTCTAAAATTGTATAAAATATAAATGCAAGGATGTTCATTAAAGCATTACATAAGATAATAAAAATTCAGAAATGGCACAAATGATTTTGGATTTGTTAGGTAAACTATGGTAGGTCTATGAGATAGTTTACTATGTATCACCATAAATTATATTATAGAAAAATGTTTCTGAGAGGAAAGAAAATGTTCACAATATATTGCTAACCTTAAAAAATGTATTCCATTTTGAATAGAAATAAAAATATGTATGCATATTTTGAAAAGGTCTTGAAAGAAAACATATTAAAATGGTAATAAGCACCACTTCTCCCAGCTGTGTCCAGAATCCAGCATCCAAAGCTTCAGTGGTGGGGTGGCAGGAGGGGTGGCAGCAACATGGCGACCTCAAGGGTGGAACTATGGTGTGACTTTGGATCTCATTCTAAGTGGTACAGCTCCCCCCAGCCTAGTTCTCTGGCTCATAGTAAACTCCACAATAGTCTTCAATAACTTTATTTTCTGCTACAAGTATCCAGAGTTTGTTTATGTGGCTTGCCCTAAGGATCCCAACAGATACAGGTCCTCCTTAGAGTAAAGTACTGCGTGAAACACAAAGCAAATGGCCAAGAGCTTCAGGTCCTCTGTTGGAAAATGTCCAGCATCAGTTATTCTCATGATTTCTGGAATTATCAAATACAAATTCTCTTCCCCAAGATCAATTTTTGAGCAATAGCAGACACACTGGAAATTTACTGCGATAGAAGTGGAACTAAGGAAGAAATAGGGAAACTGCTGGAGACTGGATTTCCCAGGTCCTACGTCCAGACGGCTGCCTATGTGTGCTTTGACCAATGTGGGTAACAATTATCCCCATGGAAAATAACTCTTCAGAGAAATTCTATTTCAAGGTGAAGATCCAGATTCAAAAATTAGGACTCCACAAGTTACAAGTCTGTACAGTCAAAAATAAATAAATAAATAAATATGCAGACCTACTGAGGAGTTCAAAGAGGAAACTTAATGAAGCAATTCTCAGTCCCTGAAAATAGCACTCATGTGAAGGGCTAAAGATATTCCAAATGGAGGATTTCCTAACCCCCCTAAGATGTGATGACTGAGAAGAGTGACAAGTAGATAATTCCAGAGACTAGAAGAGAGAGGCAGCCTTTTGAAAGGGTACAATATAATTGATTTCATTTTCAAGTGAAATACCTGGCACTATCACTGCCTCTCTCAATTCGCCCATGTGACCCACAAGGAAGTTCCTATGACCCTTTGGCTGAGAAAAAAAACTGACCTGGTTACGAAGGTGTCACATCATATGCTGGTACTGGCCAGCCGTGGATTGCTTATTCTACTGCAGCCTCACCCAAAGATGTCCATAAAGAAAAGTGATGAAGAGATATCCTCTCTCATGGGCAAAACTTGGAGCAGGAAGTCTTGTTATTTAGTATGCCTGGGAAGAGAAATGGCCTGAGGTTTAGATTGATTTATAGGAATTCACTGTTGGGTGGCTAGTTGGCCAGGAAATGGAAGAAGAGTGTGAGAAGATTGGTGAGCACTGTCTGGGAAAAAAGTCATGTGAATGTACCAAAACTGGGCACAAAGCATGAAGATGTTTATATCCTGTGCAAAATGCTCTGTGAAAGACATCCACTCTTAAGGAAGTTCTCATCAATCATATTGTCACAATCATTCATACAAAGGCTATCAGGCAGCATCCCTCCCCAGTGCTTATCCAATGGGCCCCTGTACAAAGATGCCATCATGACAGACAGAGGCAATGCAAGGCCTCAACTGCACAGTCTTCACCTCCACTTTATCACCATAACACGGTTTCTAAAGTACAACCTCAGTGACCAATATTTAATACCTGACAGATCATCATTACCAAAGGGATTAGCAGCTTTCGGGTGGCAGGTTGATTACAGTGGTCCTCTGTAATCAACAGTGAACCATTTTGGAAGGGGCAGAAATTTGGCTTCATTAGATGGACATCTATTCTATACATGGATTTGCTATGCCTCTGCCAGCACTATCATCTCATGAACTTATGGAAACATACTGTTAACCTTCATAGAATCCCATGACACGTTGGAGCTCATTTCACAGCAAAATGTGCAGCAAGGAATTTATACCTATTAAATTTACTTGTCTTGCAGTGTACCCATTGTCTGAAGAAAACTTACCTAATGGAACAATGAAATTAATTACTGATAATTCAGTTATGAAATCAGCTGGGAGACCACATCCTAGGAATATTGGGTGCTTTGAACAAGGAACCATTATAAGGTGCTGCTTCTCTCATAGCCTGAATATAAATATTTGGAACAAATGGAAAAAATGAATTACCGTTTTTGTTAATACACAAAATAACGATATTTGTATCATTTTTGCTGTCTTTATAACTTCATACTCAGCAGATTTAGAGGTCTTAGTTCCAAAAAAAAATACTTACATTAATAACACAATAATTGTTCCTTCGAAATATAATTGAAACCTCCAGGTCGATATACTTTGGTCTTCTCCTGCCATTGAACCATCAGTCAAAGAAAGGTGTTGTGGGAATTGATCCTGTCTAACAACAGAAAATTGTTTTGCTGAAACATGATGGGATTTACTGTCATCTTCTCTTAATACTTTCAAGCTTAGTAGTAAAAATCAAAAAGCAACTATCCAGTAAAGCCAAAATCACTAAGAGTTCCAACCCTTTAGGAAAGAAGTCTTGGTTCACCAGCCAGATAAAAAATCCTGACCACTTGAGGTTCTGGTTGAGGGCAAGAGGAACATAAAAGAATGAAGGAAGGCAGCACACTCATGATTAGAAACAGAGATGAGGGTGATGCTAGCTCTGCCTGCTTTTATTATGTATATATTAACAAATTATTTCTATTTTGCTCTTTCCTCTTTCTCTATTCATATTATCTATGAGGGAGTGTTCATGATGCATAGATTTTCATTTTAATTCACAAATTACTGCACTCTGAGAAACTGCATCTAGAACTGATGAAGAGGACATTGTATCACTTGACCACCTTCAACTTTGAGAATGAATAGTGAAGATGAGATTTTTTGTGTCCCTTTTGTGGAGAGGTGTGACAGCATCTTCATTTGTACTTTGGGTTGCATTTTATCAGGTAGAAGAATGAAGTCATTGTTTCATGGGAATAAATAATATATGGTTAGCAAAAATGCATACTGCACAGAAAAAGGGGTGGACTGTGTTACTTCCTTACTTCCTACTTCCTTACTGCTCACAGATTCATTTCTCACTCTTATTCTGCTTGCCAGAAAATGGCTTTTACAAACATGTCCAAGGTTTTTTGTCAACTGCTTTCTAGCTAGGTAGGGTAAATGGGAAGCCCTACGTATGAGTTTAGGCTGAAGGAAGGGATAAATCAAGCCCCCATTCCAACCCTCCCACTGCTTCTGGTAGGATATCTAGTAATGGCCTAATCTTCTCATGGTTCGAATTCTAATCAGGGATCTAGATAGCCCCTCTCACTCTGGTTTCACCTCCAGTTGACTGGCTCTGGTTCCTAGGCTCTGGTAATACCACATTCTCCCTCTGCCCTCCAGGTGTAGGAATGGCAACACTTACGTGAGTTGGCACACCATCTTTGGCTGATTTTTCAGCTCTTCTAATTCCTTTGTCATACATTTTAGGCTTCTTACATACTCCCAAGCATTGACTCTGTTTTCTCATTAGACTCTGACTGACACAGTTATTACAGTAGTTTAGGTGAAAGATAATGGTGATTTAAATTGAGGTGCTAGGGTGTTAGCAGTAGGTACCAAGAGATTTAAACAGAGTAGAGGACATGCTATATATATTGAGGTGTTGAAGAAAAGGAGGAATCAAGGAGAATGCTTGTAATTTTTTTTTTATTTTAAGCAACTGCATAGATAATGGCATAATTTTTTGAAATGCACCAGATAAAGGAAGAAAGAGTTTGGAAATAAGAATTTTAAAATTTCTTTTTATATGTGCTCATTATGAGATCCCTGTAGGATAGCAAAATGGGATTTCCCTATTTGACAGATGCTTAGTAGAAACTAGAGATTTGGGAAAAGACCCAGCCTCCTTCTTGATACCTCAGTTCTAAGTCCTCTTTTTCATTTGCAATTAACTTATAAGTGGTTAGACACCAGCTCCTTTTTCTGTTCCTGTCAAATGGAGAAAAAAATGAGGAAAAATGAAATTTCTAGGGATATTTTTATTTAAATGATACTCTAATAGAATAAAAGAATTTGGCTGACTGTTTTAAGTTTTACCAGAAAGGATTTTACCTGATTCTGAAATGGCAAAAATAAGTGATGTTCTAAACAGGGAAACCTTAAGGCAACTCTCATTTGCTTGTTCTGATGCTCTGAGAACAACGGGAAGCCTAATTACTCAATAGCCAAGTGCACTTAGCAATGTTTTGAGAAACTGCCCTCTGTCACCATTCTGTTTTAGGACATGATCAATTCATTGCCTTAGTATCGGCTAAATTTCACTGGAATAAAAATAGGAGGAAAATACTGACCTCATAATGAGGTTCTTGAGTCCAAAGTAAAAATTTGTAAGCACTTTGGTGTCTGAATGAAGGCTATGAAAGAAGCACTAGTTTGTTTCTGGCTTTGTGAATTTAGCCTTATTCTCATGTTTCTATTACCACATAGTTATCAGCCATTCACATATAAAAATATAATCTGGAATCAGGAACTACAATATTAATAATCAATAATGGGTAAGAACACATGAAAACATCACCAATATATTTCTGGAAAGGAAATTGGGTGTCAGATTATCTTTCCTAAATTTTATACATTCAGTGTTAGCTAATATATTTCTTGGAATACTTGTGTAGTTTATCTTTTTGTGATAGTGTCTTTCAAAAAGTGTTGTGGAGTGTGACATAACATGAGAAAGCAATCCTACAGCAAATTTTGCTTTATACCTTTGCTATAGACACAACATTCCAGTTGATGTGAAAGTGTGTGTAGAGTGTATATGTCTGTGTGTATGTTTACTGAATGCATCCTCATTGATGGCTGGCCATTTGGGGGGGAAATGTGAAGAGAAGTAGAGTGGCATAGGGATGGGAAACTCTCCTCCTTAATTAGTCTTATAAAACCAAAATTTCCCATGCTTAAAAGGTCAAAGAGAGAGTATAATGCACTTATGAAAAAGAGATACCCTCATTAATCTGGTTGTTCTTGGCCCAGACCGCAGAAGAAATATAAATGCTGTCATCACTTATGTGTGAGATAAAGGATGAAATGTGGGAATTTGTCGGTTTACTGCAATGACCATTCTTTTGGTTTGAGAACATTGATGGAAATAACCTGAGCTGAGAAAAGCTCCCTGTGAGGAATACATGTTATGGGAAACTATTAAAGACAACGTTTGGTCAATGACCTTCTTGATGTAGTTTAATCAAGCTGCACGCCCCACACCAAAAAGACAACTACTTGAAGAAGGGAGCCCTCAACAAGCTAAGACATTTTACCTTTCCTCTATTACATGAGCCTGGTAAAAGGCACGAGTGTGCAATAAATCTCTAGTTCATGCATTCAGAGGCTGCACTATAATAATGATACACTATAAATCACAGAAAATATGTTACCTTTATTTTAGGACAGTCAATAGCTAGAAATAGTGCTAACCAATAGCACAGATGTCTAGTAGATACAAAAACAAAGGTTTGGCAGTTGTTTAAAAATGGGAAGTACAAGGATTTGACCTGAAATATATTAGAAAATAGCAGCAGTTTCATAGTTTTGTCAGGTTTCCAGTTTTTCATTTCACTATTTCTTTTTTAAATCCCATGTTCTGTTTTGGAAGGTAGACTGCAACTTTGGAAAACTGAAAAAAAAAAAAAAAATTCTGTCATGCATTTCTAAAATAACCTTGTAAATATTTCTAGATCATATACACTTACATGAGCTTTTATGTAAATTTGTTTTTCTTTGAAAGTTTAAGGATAATTGAATGCTGAGAATGGAAGTAAAATGAGGCTGTAAACAAATGCGAGGCTCCCGCAAGGACCCAAGGGGATTGGAACTAGGATTTCCATGTGCCAACTATTAGCTAATTGTGAGATGACACTGACTGACCGGACTCATGATCCACATCCCAGTGTCTGCCTCAAAAGAGCTGTTAGAAGAAGAAAGTGCTCATTTGCTGCAACTGTGACCAAGTTCTCTGAAATCCAATAATAGACAGCTGGAGATCCCTCACATAACTGACAACACTAAGGGTCAAAGAGGCTTCTGATACCCCTGAGGGAGAGGTAAGAAAAAGCAGACTAGGTATTTTAAGTACAACAGGGTTAACAAGCTGTAATTTACTACCTTGTTGATTTTCTTGCTTGCTGGAAGTCTGTAGAAACTGGGAACTTATGGAAAAGTGAATTATACTTTTCAAATATCCTCTTTTTTGTCTTTCCCTTTTTTTTTTCTTGTGCCCCACCTTTTTTATGGTGGTAGGAGGGGGGATGGCCAGGAAGTTAGGCAAGTTGATTTAGTTAAACAGTTGAAACTCTAGAGAAATGTGATCTTAACTTCCCAGAGGTTGAAAAGTAATGTTGTTTCCTGTGATTCTCCATTTCCTGGGTTTAGCAGGGACACAGATCCCAAGAATTAAAATATGATGAGAACGTCTGTCCTCCTAAGATGTTCTCACCCCGGCAGGAAAGTACCATACCAGAAATTTCACAAGAAAGTCTGCTCTCATGAGACTCACAGCCAGACTTTTAACCATTTTGATAAGTTCAGAAGAGCTTCCATCAAAAAGCTTTCAAATGCCTGTCCCCAGTGACCCCACAGATCCCTTTGAGAGCCACCCAACACCACTTCATAGTTCCCATAAACACTTGGACCTTTCCCTGTGAAAGCTGACAAGTTTTCCCGAAAGTCCTTACATACCACACTCAGCCTCATCTTGCCAAATGTGCTATCTCAGTGGAAACTGCTGGAACTTTCCAGACAGATTTTATGCTACAGGCAAAAAGCACCTCAGTCACCAATGTGCCCACACTGTTTTCTGAGACTGTCGGTACCTACATATTTCATACACGATGTAAAAAGTCTCATACTTTTTTTCTCCCTGTATAACTAAGTATTGCTCTCATAATACTTTGTGAAAAATGTCTCATAACTATAGTAATTACTGATGTCAACGCCCCTGTTAATATTCTGGATCTGCAAACATTTCACATCACATCTCCACATGGAAAAGGGACTGCTCACCTCTACTTTGTAAATTAGCTATATGATTTATCTGTGGGAAACATTTCAAAAATATAGATTCAGAAAGACATCTACCACATGATGGCTTTTCCATATGGCATCTCATAATTATTTTGCTGTGTGTGAACATGATGAAAACAGTTTCATAATCCTCCAAGGGTCAGAGTAAATTATTTCAATTAGACATATTTCAGAGCAAACATTACCTTAGGGTTTATTAATAATATTACCTGAGAAGGAACAGCTGCCTTTTATGCATAAAAAGCTGTCAGCTTCTTACCGCTCCATACTATAGAAACCCTTTTGTGACTTTAAAAAAATGGCAGATTTTCTCATGCTTTACCTAAACACAGAACTTGGCAGCAGGGACCTGGTTGTAATCCTCAGCATGGGAGCTGGTGGGTGGATTTTTTTTTCTCTATAAACTCTTGTATAAACCACACCAGTCTCCTGGTATTTATTCTGGGTAATGCTAGAAATTGTACACAGATCCAACAGGCCATGTAAAGGAGTTTTGTAACTTCCTGAAGCCCTTTCATGCAAAATCCTTACTCTGAATGCTATTCCAGAAAGATGGGACATTACAGCAGCTTAAAAGGAAGGTTTGCTTTGTTGTCTTTTTCTCCTCTACATTGGAGCCTTGCAAATATGAAATAGGTCAATTGGGGCAACATAATAACAGCAATTAATATGAAATTAATTGACCTATATTGAAAATGTGATGCCCATTGAAATGGCTTCAGAGCTACATCACGTAGATAGCTATATTAATAATAATTAAGGATTGGAATTTTTCTCTGTAGACGGGTTGTCACTTTATAAGAGTTAGTTGGAGCTACATATTACTGCAGCACATCAATTAAGCTTCACTTTATTATAACCACTAGTCTCTGAACATGCATATTAAAAGATCTCAAGGCACAGAGTCTATGAGACGTGTGGAAAAGAGATTAGAAACACTCTGTGTGTCTAAGAAATGTATCATCTTATCACAAGCTTTTCTTGCCTCCCACCCCAAGATAATGACGATGACGATGATAATGTGATGATGATAATCTTTTTAATAATGGGATGATGATTTTGATAAGGGCTTCTCACCAACATGTCCTGCTTTTGGCAAAACTTTCCTAAGGCAAATGCATATTCACATTGGCAGAACTGACAAAGAATGTATTTTTTAGGAATTTGTTGCCGGTTGCATGAGAGATGGTATGGTAGGTAGTAGAATTAGTCAGTATCAACTATTCAAATATTACTCTTTTGGCATTGAGTCCCGGTGAGGCTTCAAATTCTCAGAGGATCTTAGCTGAGGTAATATCTGTGACCTTATGAGTATTTTTTGAGACAAACTAATTTAAGTAGTGTGATTGAAATTTCGAAGGAAACTTAAATGTAAACACACAATCTTTCAAATACTTGCAACCAACATTCCTTTTCACAAACATACATGAAGCTGTAAAGCAGTCCTTTACCAAAGACAGCAGGGAAATGCTGTGAGGCGAAGAGGGTAATCAGAAAATTTTCTTATATTTGTTTATTTTGCCAATGAATATTATACAGCTGTGGGGAATAGAAATGAAAATTGGGGAATAGAAATGAAAATTGCAATCAGAAAGATTATTTGCATTATTCATTTCTATTTCATTTTAGGAAAATATCAATAAAAATGGGGAACATTATAGAATTTAAAAGAAACCTTGTATTATATTTTCTACATTCCTTATAGAAGGGCAGAACATCTCGTATGCTTTGTTGCAACTATTCCAGAAAAAAAAAACAACAAAAAAACGCCATAATCATTGCTTCTCTATCCTACAATCTTATGCTTTCCAGTTCTCCTTTTTTTTCCTCTGTCTTTTGGCACTCTAGCGTGTCAGATTCTTGTTCTGTACCTGTTTTGACCCCAACTAAATGGTGGAGCACTAAGAACCAAAAGCAGAGCCATAACTGGGTCAGAAGAGATCTGAAAACCTAATCATGCCACAGATGAACCATTGGCAATAGTCCAATGCTTACTTGTGGCACCAATTTATTTCTTCCCATAGTGACCGCTATCTAAGTAAATGAACTAGCATCTACTCAGTTGCTCAGAAAAAAAACCTGAGAGTCATCTTTGACTGCTCTCCTTCTCTCACACCCCAAATCTGAATCAACAGCAAAACTGTCAGTTCCTAATCAAAACATATTTAAAATTAACAATGTATCATTTCCAAGGCTGTTACCATAAGCAAAGCCAGTACCATCATTTTTCTGTACTACTGCAATGGTCTCTCAGTACTCCTCATACTACTTGCCTCTGTGATATTTTTCCTCTCTATAATTTGGCCTCCAAACAGTTCTCTGTGACCTTTCTGAAAGATATATCATGTTCCTACCCTCAACCTTCCAATGCCTTCCCATTATACTTAGAATAAAATTCAAAATCCTTATCATGGCTTCTAAGTCCTTATGAGATTTAGGCTCTGACAACCACTCTAACTTAATTTCCTATCATACTTCAACTAATTCACTGCAGTCCAACAACCTTTGCCTTCATATTCCTTTATACCCCAAAGCCCTTCCTATATCTGGGCTTTTACTCTCTGTTTGGAATACTTGTATTCCAGATATTTGCATGGCTCACTTTCTTTCCTCAACCACCTTCCTACCCAAATTTAACCTTCTAGAATATAACTTTTACAATCCCACCTAGAATATTCTGCCATGTCAATGTCTGCAATGGTTAAGTATTTTTTTGGAGGTGGAGACAGAGTCTTGCTCTGTCACTCAGGCTGGAATGCCTTGGCATGATCCTGGTTCATTGCAGCCTCAACTTCCTGGGTTTCAGCAATCCTCCTGCCTTGGCCTCCCGAAGTGCTGGGATTACAGTTGTGAGCCACCACACCTGGCTGTAATGGTAAATTGCATGTGTCAACATGAGTGATCTAAGGGATGCCAAGAAGCTCAAAAAACATTAATTCTGGGTGTGTCTTTGAGGGTGTTTCCTAAAGAGAGTGGCCTTTGATTTGGTAAACTGAGTAAGGAAGATCGCCCTCACCAATGGTTATGGGCATCATCCAATCTGTGGAGGGCCCCAGTAGAACAAAAAAGTGGAGAGCAGACAAATTTGTACTCTTTGCTCAAACTGAGACATCCATTTCCTTCTGCACTTGGATATTAGCAACCTTGGTTCTTGGGCCTTCAGAACCTAACTGGAACTTACATCATTGGCCCCCAGTTTTCAGGCCTTTGAATTTAGACTGCAACCTATATCTCTTGGCTCTCTTGGTTCTCAGGCCTCTAGGCTTGAACTGGAACTGCACTACTGGCTTTCCTGGGCCTCCAGCTTGCAGACAGTAGATCATAGGACTTCTCTGCCTCTATAGACTTCTGAGCTAATCCTTCATTCATAATACATGTCTTTCTATATATCTGTGTTTGTACATTCATCCATCTATCTATCTATCTATCATCTATCTACCTATCCATCCACCCATCCTCCCATCCATCTATTTACATCTCCTATTGGTTCTGCTTCTCTAGAGAACCTTTACTAATATACTATCCTTTTACCTTACTTCATTTTTATTGTTAAATCATACTTGACAGTTTAATATATATGAGCTACATTCATTTACTTACTTGCTTACTTAATTATCATACATCTTCTATCAGAATATAAGCTCCATGAAGTCAGAGACTTTGGGAGTTTACTTACCACTGTATCCCCAGCACCTAGAACATTTCCTAGCACATACTGGATACTAAATAAACATCCATGACATAAACGATTGTATTTGACTCAATTTAAAGGTTTGAAATACATGAAACTAAGATAACAACAGGACAAGTCATATAGTTTCATCTGCCCTTTTTCCATGTTAAGGGAAGTAAATGTGTATTATTATTCAATGGTTATCTAAAAAACTGATGAACCCACCTGAAGGTAATACCTTGTATTGTCCTTAACTCCATACCTACCCCCCAAATACCAGGTAATGCATTGACTGTCTTTGGGTTTATCTACTTCTTCTCAAAGTATCTTGTTTACTTTTCATGTTTAACTCTGAGATCATGAAGTTTCGGGTTCTGCTTGTGTACCATTGAAAGACTTGAATTACATGTTCTCCAAGATCCCTTCTAGTTACATAATTCTACTAAAAATGTAGAGAAAGGTAAAGCCAATTGTGACTTCAGTTATTTAATATGCACCTATGTTCTAGTTTATTAGTTACCCTATCTATAATTTTAATATGCAACTATAGTTACTTGTTAGCCTAGATTTTCACTTGGTAGTAGAATACAACTTACAATGTTATGTATTCTCATCGAATATCCCTGATAAGTCTCATAATCAAAAGAATAGAGTGGTAATCAAAAGACTAGAAAATAGCCCTGATATCTAATGTGTCATTCACTATTCAACCTAAGCAGGTTGTCTTCCTTTTGTAATTTGATTGCCCAACTTCTAAAATAAGGTTGATGCACAAAACACTTACTGAAGTGTCCTATTTCCAGGACCATATTCCAGGTTTCTTGGAAGAAGGTACTAAGAATGATTTTGGCAAGTCAAGTACGTCAGAATAAGAGGTAGAATTGGTCAGAGGGAGAAATTGAACAACCATGGAGGTCTAATAAAACCTTGGCCAAAAGCTCAGGTGCATATAGAGCCCTTCAGAGTTCTCCTGCCTTAGGCAGAATACGAGGGATATTTACATCCACCTCAATCGATCATTGTATCAGGGCAAGGAGTGGGGTGGGGCAAGAACATGTCTTGGAACATGCAGCTCATATAAATTTTGGAAACCCTGGAGGAGCTGACTAATGGAGACTGTCTTCCAGCAATTGAGTCAATAAGTCCTATCTTATAGGGGGATGGGGGTAAAATATTTCCATCCCTTCTGGTCACAGAACCATGTAGCAATTCCTCTTATATGTTTTATATTAATGCAAAAGAATAAGATATGTCCTATATGAGTGCTTTTCAAAGACCACTAATATGATACTGTATGTGTATTACTGTGCATTCTATTTTCAATCTATAATGGGCAATGATAATAAACATTTATGATCTACATTGAAGTGTGCATGTATCTGCAAGAGCCCATGGGCTTTTGTGTATAAGGGAGCTTGAAGTATGTCAAAGGTCATTTACAGACTAATATCCAGAATAGAACAGGGCAATTACCAATTCATAAATTGTGCTTTGGCTAGACTTCTTCCTAGACTTTTCAAGAGCATTGACTTTAGCTACGGGCCTACTTAATTGGCTGTGTTTGAATTTTACAAACCTCAGATCTCACACCATTTTAGAGGGTTCATCAACACATTCATATATGTAGCTATCATAAAAACAGATGTTTACTTAAAAATAACATAATTCTTAAATTTTTCTAAGTGTTCTTTGCTGTCATTATTATTTGGCCTGGAATTACTAATCATAGAATATATCATAATTATTCTTCCCTCTTTTCCCTTTCCACTTAAATAGTTTAAAAATCATATTGGCTTTTTTTCTTATTTCTTGAAATACTCAACCAATTGGCTTAGCCCTTTCTTTTTTTTTTTTTTTTTTTTTCTGTGTCACCTTTTAATACAGGTTTTCATCACCTCTGCAAAAGGGATTTTTTTTTCTCCCCAGTGAAAAAGATGGATTGGTAAGTGGCCCTACAGCCTATAAACTGTTTCCTTTTAATTCAGGCCTGAGCAGTTTGGCCTGGCTCACATTCAGGTAGTATATAACTTGTCTGAACTCCTTCTAAAGGGCCTCCTGCTCGTGTATTTATGCTGAGCACTTGGGTGAGCCTTGAAACAGCCTCTCTACAGAGTGATGGGATGTTTGCTCACCTCCAGACCACATTGTAATGAAGCATGCCCCTTGCTTTTAAAATTCTGAGGTTCTGACCTCTCCAGGTGAGGCTTTCCCTGGAAATGGCCCCCTGAGGCTACTCCCAACTGCACAGTTTATGTGTGGGACACCAGTAACTATGTTCACTCTTAAGGGTTTTCTTTCTCTTTACATTGTCAGCTGCTTTCATGTTCCAACATAAAGGCCCACACAGGAAGTATTAGGAGAGATTTCTAGACCTCCTAAAGCTAAACCTGGTAAAGCTTTCCTTTAACATTCAAATACTCAAAGGAACTTTGTGTAAATTACAAATTTTGCAATGGTGTATCCATTTGAAGAAGAGTGGTATAATATGCAAAATAACAAAGAATATTTTTCATCATAAATGTCATTGCCAAGAACAGGAACTGATGTTACTTGGCTTTGATCTTTGTTTTCTTCCCCTTCCTCCACTGCTTAATTCAATTATGTATCCCTCCTTTACATAATGCAAGCACTACTCCTCCACCTCCTCTTTAATTACAGACTATTCAGGGATCCTGGATGTCCTGAGATAGAGCCAGTATATTTTGGCATTGTTTTATTCAAACCTCTACCAGGTACTGCATGTTCAAGACAATTTTCTTTTAAGTGCACCCCCCACACACCAAAATCAGACTACATAGATAATAGCTCATTCAGTAATCAGTAGATTATGAAGTGGTTGAAATGTATTTGAAAATTAATGGATAGACTGAGACAAAGAGGCTACTTAGATTCCTTTGATGAGATGATACAGCAACTTACATCTAACCTAACTGTATGCTACTCCTTCTCACCCAACTAACTATGCAATTGCAAATTTTATGAAAATATTTCAAACTGTATTTATATTATGGCCCTGTCAAATACAGTTTTTAAGTCATTTTGGCCCAAGATTGAAGATTTAAAAGAAAAGTGAAAACTTCTCTGTCCTTTATACATTACCTTTTTACCTAACACTTGGACTACCATCAATTATTCTGCTCATTTTGGGGGGAAAAGTGAGAGGAGTTATGGAAGGATAATATTTGTAAAAGGAGATAGCAACACGTCATGATAGACTTTACAGCATGTTTCTGTGCTAAGCCTACTACACAGCAAACTAAACTCAAAAGAGTCCTGTCCTCTACCATCTGTGACTGGAAAAAGAAGACAGGAACAAACAAAACAGCATTAAGCAAGGATTCGTAAATGTAGTTAGATATCTGAAAATGATAGTTGTGAAAAGGTATCTTTTCTTCACAGTTTAGTGGGATGAACTGCAATCTCTCTTTTAAAGTGTTATGTAAAAAGAATTTGAATGGTGATGATGAAGTATGACTTTAGGAAGTCAAACAAAGTCTTGTCTGAGAGAAAGACCAGAGGATGAGCAGGTCAAGATCCCTCTTCCCTCCAGCACAGTGAGTCAACTTCATATTACCATTCTCTGATTAGCAATCTTTTTTATTTTTCTTTCCTTGGTTCAAAACATTTCCATAAATTGCAATTATTTCCCACAGTGCCAAATATATGTTCATTGACAAAGGTGATTATTAGGTATTAAAGTCTAATCTCATAAGAAATTTGTGAATTGTTAAGCCTCTTTCTTAACTAGTCAAGAGCAAATCCTTCCTTCTCACAACTTTTCATCCTAATGTTGCATGTTATCACCTGCATGTCAGGAGAAAATTCTTTAGGCAAAGATGTTCCCTTCAGAAGAGAACAAGGGCAGTTACCCTGCACTAAATATATCATGACGGACTTTGATCTTTCCAGTCTCTTCAGATATCTTTTATTTTTACCCAGAAAAAGTTGTCCATATGTTCAATTGTAGAGATGAAAATATTAATTTAAACCAAAAGCATATTGCAGGGAAAGCAATCTAATTACAAAAAGCCATTTATACAGAAAAAGTATACTTTCAAATAAAGTAAAAGGTCACCACAAATCTTTATAGGCTAACAAAATGGAATCAAATACATAACGTTAAAAATGTACAGAAACAGTTTCTATAGAGGACTAACACTGTTCTCTGTCATTGATGCCTCTAGTAGATCAAGACAAAAATAGAGACCGTTTGAAAATTAACTAATATAGTTAAATTAACAAATACACTTTCAACTGGGTGCAGTGGCTCATGCCCGTAATCTCAGCACTTTCGGAGACCAAGGTAAATGGATTGCTTGCACCCAGGAGTTTGAGAGCAGCCAAACAACATGGCAAAGTCCTATATCTACAAAAAATGCAAAAAATTAGTTGAGCGTGGTAATGCACATCTGTAGTCCCAGCAACTTGGGAGGCCAACATAAGAGGATTACCTAATCCTGAGAGGTTGAAGCTGCTGTGAGCCACGGTCATGCCACTGCACACTCCAGCCTGGGTGGCAGAGGAAGACCCTGTCTCAAGAAAAAAAAATAAAAATAAATAGAAAAAATAAATTTAAATTAAAAAATATACTTTCACTATAAACTCTACAAAGAATATAGAATATATCATATTTATAAAACATGCAGAAAAAAATAGGCATGTACAGTTTCAGAAAATATTTTAGTATATTGCAAAGCAGAAATTATGTAGGGTACATTGTCTGACTAACATAAAATAATATAAGAAATAATAATAAAAGGCTAAAGAAACAAAACAAGCAAAAACTCTAACCATTAGAAAAGTTGCTATAATTTTTCTAAATAACTTTGTTCAGACCAAAAAGAAATAAAAGTTAACAGTTAAAGATAATTTAGAAAATAATGAAAATTAGTATATTACATTTTAACTTTCATGAGATGCAGCCAAGGTGGTATGAAGAGACAAAATCACAGCCTTGTAGTATTTTTACAATTAAATAAGAAAAAAATTGAAAATAAACCAAGAGTTCAACTCAAGAAGTTAGAAAAAGAAAACACACTTAAGAGAAATAGAAGAAAGATAATAGTGAAGATAAAAGCAGAAAATGATTTATTATAAAAGAAAAAGATAATAGAAATATTAAATAAATTCAAGAATTATAAAAGAAGAGAAGAATTTCCTGCAAATAAAATCCAGAGAGAAACAATGATTGAAATTATAATGATAAATACCTGTGATGTATTGTGTACTTTTTCTGTAGGAGACACTATACTTAACCTTTGCCTATTACTTCAGTTAATCCTTAAAACAAAACTCTAAAGTGTTTATTTCTGTTCTTTTTATAAATGTGGTCACTGAAGTTGGGGGTTTCACTTGCTATTATAGCAAAGCTTCTTATGTATCAATGATGGAATTTCAAAGAATAATCCTCTCACCTTTACTCCAAAACCTGTACTCCTAACAACTACACTATTTTTAACAAAATCATTTGATAAAGATGGTCACAGAAGATTAAAATGCCTAATTCTAATTAGTTTGCTAAGTTGGATGAATTGGGCAATTTCTTGATAAAATATACGTTTATCAATTGTACCAAGTTTAGGCAATCTATATATACAAGTAAATATTGAATTAATTGGATATGTTACAAAAAAATTATCTCCAAACATGGCTCTAAAGCCAAAATGGTATTTTAACTAATGAGTTTTGTTTTTAAGTTTTCAAAGAACAAAATTTCCAGCCTTATATTACTTATTCTAGGATCTAAAAATAATAAACAGTAGTTTTTAAATTAAATTAAATTAAAATTTTACTTATTTATTCTTTGAGACAGGGTGGTTCTTTGTTGCTCAGGCTGGAGTGCAGTGGCGCAATCATGGCACACTGCAGCCTCAACCTCCTGAGCTCAATCAATGATCTCACCTTAGCCTCCCAAGTAGCTGGGGCTGCGCGCATGTGCCCCCAAGCCCAGCTAATTTTTGTGTTTTTGGTAAAGATGGAGTTTTGCCATGTTTCCCAGGTTGGCCTCAGACTCCTGGACTCAACCCGTCTGCCCAACTTAGCCTCAAAACAGGCTTCAACAACCCGCCTGGCTAGTTTTTTAATTTTAAAAATTAAATATGTGGTATCAAAATTTGATAAGGATAACAAGAAAATAAGGAAATTATGCATTTATCTCAGTTACATAGTTGTGAAATCACCAAATACCAGCACTATTATGAAGACATCTGACTGGATAAAATACAATCCCATTACTCATTAACCATGATATAAAAGAGTTCTTAAATCATTCATCAGCCTCACCTTATTTTGAAATTACTAGAGATAGTCTCATTAAATTTAGGAACAAGGGAAGAATTCTCATCATCATCATCATCATTGCATAATAATGTTAGGAAGGCCCTGACTAACTAAACAGCCAGTGAAACCATTTTTAAGAAACAAGCAACATTTGCAAAGTAGGAGATAAAACTATCTCTATTACTAGACCACACCGGAAACAAAATACATAACTTACAAACTCAAAATTCATGAGTGCTGATGAGATGATCCAATGCAACAGAAAAATTATACAGTCGTTAGCTTCTTATATACTGTAAATAACCAATTTGTTGGAACAAAGTCCCACCTGCATCTAAGTGTGCCTAAGAGCAGAAAAGAAGGACTAGATCGCTGCAAGTGGAAACCCCTGTGGCACGCTGCTGACAGGCTGAAATTTCCATGACATCTCTATTATTCACAAACAAAATGTTATTGTGGTCCTACTAGGCACCAGGATGGGCCCAGATGTAGAGAGCATAGCGTTGAAAAGATCTAGAAGGTATCATTGTAATGGAGCTGATAATTGATTGGGATGAGTGGAACAAAGAATCATAAAAATGAAAAGTAAATAAACTGAAAACGGAGTGAAAGTTGCTATTATGAATAAAACGGACTAATGAGATGGAGACTCAGGGGGTACTTCAGGTTGGGAATTCAGAGTCCTTCCTCAACAGGTGACATTTAACCTGAGAATTGAATGAGAGCCAGATAGGTGATCAGGTTGAAGAGAATTCCACATAGAATCTTTTATTTTGACTTAAAACTTTGTTTAACTTTTATGTTGGATTTTATAATACATGCATGCTTCTTTCAATGTAAATACACTGTGGACTTTTCCTCCGAGATTAATGTCATATTCATTGAGAAGTCCATTCAGACAGCCTTCTCCATTTAGTCGCTTTGACTTCAGTTCATTTGGACACTTCTTATAAACTAGCTGTTAGACATTGTTCTCCTCCTCTTAGCCAATCTCCTTTTCCTCCTTTCCACTTTACTCATTAATATATGCAATATACTTTCTCATCTTATCTCTAACTCTCACCCCCATCTGAACTCATTACTGAAATGAACGATGGGGTGTCTCATTTGACATATTACTTGTTAATAAAAATTGTGATACCCAAGTGGCCTCAATAAATTGTGTTCATACAAATTAAGGTAATATCAAATTGGCTGTTTCAAAATGTTCTTTTTTACCCCTTATCATTCTGACACACACCCCTAAGAGGTATCATTTTTAAAAAACATAAGAATATTAAAATAATTTCATTTTAATTCTGGTAGTAAGATGGTAGCAGGTTAGATCTGATTTTTCTCTCCTCTCTTGGACTCTAAGCAGTAAGGAAAACAGCAACAGCAAAATTCATGAACTCCATTTCCAGTGAAATTGCAAGACAAATTTCAAATTGTGTAAGTGTTGATTAAAGCAGCTGAGGCTAACAAAGCCTTTCAGAAATCCCTGCGGAAAGAGGCAACAGAAGCAGCAGTAGACTATGAAAAATGGGGTGACGTATTGGGGGGTATAACTGGTGGTAGGAAATCTTAGCAAGTGCCAGAAAAAACTGTACACCTTCTATATAGGAACTATGTATTCTTTGGTGATAGTGGCCATGAGGATGCTACAGAGCATGGGAATGAATGTAAAAGCACTGACGGAGTGGATTAGGTTGAGGGAAGCATGGGCTACAGGAGGGGTTCATACTAAGAAAACGTTCATCAGCAGACAATGAAGTCTCTAAGAGTTTTTAGGGTGTTTTCACTCAGCAATCTCATAGGGAGCCTAAGATATAGAGTTAATCTCAAAGAGATTTGTAGACATGGCTTTTCTCTAATGAAGGATAGTACTAATTGATAAATAAGAAACCAAAAACTGAGTCAGGAACAGGGGCTCATGCCTGTAATCCTGGCTACTCAGGAAGCTGAGGTGGGAGAATTGCTTGAGGCCACAAGTTCAAGACCAGTCTGGGCAATATGGCAAGACCCTGTTTCAAAAACATTAAAAATAAAATAAAATAAAAAAAGAAAAGAAATAAAAAACTTTGTAATTACATTGGGTTGGACTAAAATGGACAGAAATTGTACAAAATAAGAGGGCTTTGAACCTTAAAACTTCTACGGATACACAGCTGGTTGAGAAAGCTATTAATATGTAGAGGCAAATATTGGTAATTTCTATTGGAAAAGAAAGGATAACTCAAACGGAAGAATCAGGAACCCAGAGGGTATAGCCAAGACTCATGGAGAATCATTTTTAGGGAGCCAAACAAGCCCCTAAACCATGCTGGATTTCAGAAATTGCTGTGAACCTTAGTCAACTGAATTATTTGTTGTAATGACTCTATCTCTATCCCACCCCTGCACATTGTGGCAGGGAAAAGTAAGAGTGCACAGAGTACATGGACCTCATTTAGTTGACAAAATTCTGGACTGCCAGCTGATGCCATAAGAGAATGAAACTTTTGCAGACCTTGGGAGGAAATGAAAGTATTTTATATGTTAGAGAAAGTAAACAATTCATGGCCAGAAGATG
>NW_012103543.1:482926-515107 GCF_000951045.1 Mandrillus leucophaeus
TTTTATTCTATATATTTTAGGATACTCACTAATATTTCCATATATTTGTTAAAATTATAAAAATCTATTTTAAATAAGCAAATAAGTAAATTGTCAAACTAAGGATCTGCCATCTTTCACAATGAAGCTTTCTACTCTCTCTTCTATAATTATGAGTTGGATTCCACAAAGAGTGATGGTTAAATCAGCTCAACCAACATTGATACCCTAAGAAGACATATCTGGAGCAAAATTCTTAAGCATAATTCATTCTCTGTATTTCTGGAATACTTATTATTCTTGAGGTGTCCACAGATGTCTGGTTAAAGAGGAATTGTCTAGTTATGTATTATTTTAGATGCCTTTTAGATTCTTCAAAATCAAAAGGCAGAACCTTGTTCCTAGGGCCATCATCTAGCCAAGTGACATTTCCTAGTAGATATTGAACTCTGAATACATTATAACCCCACACAACATGGAGATATCTTATCTCTGACAAACTGTGTTGTCTTTATTTAATTAAAGGTCTCCAATAAATCCCTGATAATTTTAATATAATTTTCAGTACCCCAAAACATTAAAAAAAGGAAATCTTTCTAAGCCACTACTCTTTCTTGGTTTTCTGTTATTGTTAACTCAGTTCCTTTTTGCACATAGAGTAGTTTGCAAGCTGAATTAATTTCAGGATGCTAGGTAACTGTCCAGTCTTTTCCATGCCATTGCCTCCTAGGATCATGAAATAGTTAAATCTCCTCCAAAGTCACCATCTAAGAGTACATACATGGCAGGAGCATCTGGCTCATTATTAGATTATGTGGGCACCAGTCAGCATAGAGCTCTGTGCAGACTAAGTAATAGCAGTGGAGGCATAGTTGTGGAAAAGCAACCCACAACTTGAATGGCCAGGACACAAAATTACTCTTTGGTCTTGGCACAGAGATAGGCACTACTTTCTTTTCTATGCAGCTCTTTTTACTTCAAAAGAAAAACATTCAGACTCATTAGTTTATATTACTTTCAATCAAGGATCTAAAAATATGAAAAATTTTAAATGCTGAGATATATTTTCTTCTCAGACCCTACCTTAGGTATTTCATTTTCTCATACCCTTTCATACTCTCCCACCAAAAAAGGAAAAAGAAAGTGCCTGGTATTTAACTGGACCTGAAGTCAAAAGATCCTAAGTACCACAAGAAAGACTACTCTTTTGATATTTTTGGCAAGCACCAGGAGTGGATGTTCTAGAATTCTGGCCAAATTTTCCATCCAATTTTGCCGACTAACTTGTGAGGTTCTGGGCATTTGGAAAGAAACAGATAAGCAACTCAGCATCAGATTTTTAAAAAAAATAAAACACAGACACTAAAGGTCTTCAGGCTCAACACAGGTGGTATTTTTACAGTGTGCACAGTTCTGTTGCCTGGACTCCATTGAGAACTACTCCATTGAGTAGTTTCTCTGAGTAGTCACTCAGAAGTGAATTGCAAGCATCAGTGGTTCCTCTCGCTAAAGAACAGACACTCTGCTGAATCAGAAGGGGATTTCTGGGTAACTTGATGGGTCTAATAATCAATTCTCTAGCCACATCTAAACTCCACACAAGATGTTTGACAATCGGACGTTATGCATGCTTTGTTTGGGAACACAACTGTGAATACAACTCAAATTGTAATTGTAACTTGCAAGGCTTCAGGGTCTTTTCACTTGCGTGCTTTTCCCTCTACTGAATATTCTTCCTCCAAACATTTGCATGGCTCTTTGATCATATCATCAGAAGACCTCACTGACTACTCAATATAAAGATAAAAATCCTTCTCCCTCTTCTAACCCAAATAAGATTGACAGATGTAGGGGCCTGGGTAGCAGGAAGGGTGCCCAGTTATATTTGAATTTCCAGTGAACAACAAATATGCCATTTTTTTTTATATAAGAATGCTCCAAATAATGCTTTGGACATACTTACACTGAAAAGTTACTTGGATTTATTTGGAATTCAAATTTAACTGGGTGTTCTGTATTTTATCTGGCAAGTCTAAACCCACCCCAATGTTCCCTTTTCTTCCTCTATTTTAGATTTTTCCACAGGATACAATGCCACCTGACTTATCACATATTTATTAGCTCTTTCATTTGTCTTCTGAGCTAGACTGAGGGCAGGGACACCATTGTATTCTAGCACCCAGAACAACGCCTAGCATGCAAAGATTTGTTGCATGAGTAGAATGAATGAGTGAATGAATGTTGATGCACTACTAGGTAGAGCCTGGGGATGTGGTCTGCTTGCTCTAGGAACATCCTCTTCCTCTGCTGCTCCATCCTGGCCAAAAAAGAGCAGGTTCTGAAGGCCTGGTTTGGCAGCTATGTGCTTCTCGGAAAATTCTGTTTAAGCCTCCTCATTGTTCGGGCTTCCTTACCAAGCCCTAGCCGTTCAGTTTCTTTTTCTCAAGTTTACCTGGTGCTTTATACAGAAACCAAGGAGGCGGAGTAATTTGGAGGTTCTTAGCGGGCTGTGTTTTCAGAAGGAAAAACCTTGTTGGATAGCGAATGCCATTCTGAATTTGTCCAATGTCAGAGCAGAGCTCATGGAAAGTCATTGTTTATGTCTGACACAAATCTTTATTATGCAATTAAAAATGTTCTCAGTTACTCTAACTTACTTTTAATAAAAAGTTTAATGTGTTTTTATTTCTTCCAGGCAGTAGATAAAAAGATGTCTTGCAATATTGATTTAAAATCCTAGCAAGTTTGCCCTTTTTCCTTTTTTTGAGACAGAGTCTCGCTCTGTTGCCCAGGCTGGAGTGCAGTGGCGCAATCTCAGCTCACTGCAGACTCCACCTCCCGGGTTCATGCCATTCTCCTGGCTCAGCCTCCCGAGTAGCTGGGACTACAGGTGCCCGCCACCGCGCCAGGCTAATTTTTTGTATATTTAGTAGAGATAGGGTTTCATTGTGTTAGCCAAGATAGTCTCGATCTCCTGACCTCATGATCCTCCTGCCTCGGCCTCCCAAAGTGCTGGGATTACAGGCGTGAGTCACTGTGCCCGGCAAGTTTGCTCTTTTTTCTAAGTCATTTTTTTCTTGAAGATAAATACACACCTTCATGGACTTTGTGTATGCGTATATATTAAGATTACTTTATGTCAGGAAATAAATTGCTATTCTTTTTACTTTTAGGAAAAATATTATCTTTCCATTACACATTAACAATGATAAGCAATGTAGTATCTAATTGAAATTAGTGTTAACATGTATACATCAGATAAAAGTGTTCATGAACTCATCTTTAGGTATAACCTGAAAAAAAATCTGCCAAGCAAAAATCATAACAAATGAAATTCTGCAGTTTAAAACATTAACTAGAAATAAGATTAAAATGATGAGAATATAAATGATTTCATAGTACTCAAGTTCATTTTATATTTAGGGAAACATAGGACATAGAATAAACATAAAAATCTGCTAAGGATGGTGTGATTTTTAAATTACAAAGTTTCAAGTTTCTCAAGTCTCAAACAATGACTAGCACTTTGAACTTAACAGTTACAATTTAAGATGCAAACAACAACTATTTGCCATAAATAACCCACTAATAATAAAGTTCTAGCCTAACCACTAAAGTGAAAACTGGATTTTTTTGGGGGGTGGGGGTTGGGGGACAGAGTCTTGCTCTGTCACCTAGACTAGAGTTAAGTGGCTCAATCTCGGCTCACTGCAACCTCCACCTCCTAGGTTCAAGCAATTCTCCTGCCTCAGCCTCCTGAGTAGTTGATACTACAGGTGTGCACCACCATGCTTGGCTAATGTTTTGTACTTTTAGTAGAGATGGGGTTTTGCCATGTTGGCCAGGCTGATCCTGAACTCCTGGCCTCAAATGATCCACCTCCCTCAGCCTCCCAAAGCATGAGCCACCACACCTGGCCCAAACTCAACTATGTTTTTATGGCTTTACAGAGAGTTGGTTTTCCTGCCATGTATATTTCCCAAGTAGTTCGACCTTATCTCTATTCTCTAATATGTTTTATCTTAAAATTTTAAACATAGTTCTTGCACTTCAACATGTCTTGCTTCTATTCATCACCAAGGGCTCTTCCCAAACTCACTGCATCTTTGAGTCCATAAATAACCTGATCTCCATCTCAACTCTGGAAATCTGATTTCACTTCTTCCTTTAAAGATAATATAAAATCACTCCTTAACTTTTAGTTCAACCATATATAGACTTCCATATTCTTCAAGCATGTTTTTCTCTCTCTGAACATTCCTCACTTTATTATATTTATAATAAAAAGATTGTAAAAATGTATTAAATAATTATTGTATGCCAGGTATTTTCTATGCAGTTGATAAATTGTAACTAATTTATTCCTAACACAACCATTGAATGTAGGTGTTATTATTATTTCTTTTTTGCAGAAAAGTAGCAAGAGGCCCACAGAAACAGAGTAACTTAGAATTCAGCCTGAGAGTATAGTTCTAGGGCCCTGACTCTCACTCACTGAGCTCTAATGACTTCCATTGACTTAACATGTATGCTTCCCTACCTGACTGTGAAAGTCTAAAGTTCAGTGGCTCTTTATTCACAAGCCTTGTATCTCCAGTGCCAGGCATAGTTCCTGTATCACAGTAGGACTCCAGTGCCAGGCATAGCTCCTGTATCACAGTAGGAATTACATAGTCTTGCTAATTTGGAAGGATAGAAGGACAGAAGGAAGGAAGGAGAGAGGGAGAGAGGGAGGGAGGGGCGTTTAAAGCAACATATTGTGCTTATTTAGACAACTCAGTTGGCATTTTACGCTTTCAGCATCTTCTGAGACTGATCATTTATTCTACCAAAGACAAACAAAGAGAAAACAAACAAACCAAAACAAAACTCTCACCCACCCAAAGCAAACAAATGAACTTAAGTCCTTATTTAAGTATAACTCGTTTCTTCTAGACACTGAACGCAAGACACCTAGAGTTTAACACACTATGCTTTCAGTCAATCCATCGCTTTTAAAATGTTTATTAAATACATATTGAGTCAGCCAGTTCACAGGGTGTTTGCCCTGTTCTGTTTTCATTAATGAAAAAAAATCTTCTATCATACATAATTAATTTATTAATTATATTAACTGCTAATTGTCTGTCTTACCCTTTTGACATGTAAACTCCACAAAGGTACACTTCCTTGCCTTATTCCCTAATGCATCGTGGACACCTACAACCGTGCCTGACATAAATTACACATTCAATAAACATTTATTAAATGAACGAATCAGTGTGAAAAGTTATAGAAGCTGAACAGATCACGGTGCATTTAGTAATGGAAAGGAATTGGCAGCATTTGGGCTCCCACTGGAGACATATAGTGAAGAAAAATGTAGAATCAAGAGTCACTGAAAATAGTGGATGATATTACCAATAACCAAATGGGGAATACAATAAAAGAGAAAAAGAGATTGGGAAAAAAAAAGTTGTGAGTTAATTTTGACCAGGTTTAATTTCAGTTCCATGCAGAATATCCAGGAGAATTCCAGTAGGCAACAAAAATGCCTCATTACCTCATTCCTAGCAGGCAAAGGCCATAAGTATCAAATTATTCAAACCCTAATTATGAACATCAGTATTTGTGATTGAGTTTGTGGTAGATAATTCCTTGCGCCTCAGCCTTCTGCTGTGAAACTATAAATAGGTTGCACTATACAATTGAAAAAATAAGATCTATTCCTTAGAATTCAGTGTGTATGTACATTTATATGTGTGTGTGTGTGTGTGTGTGTGTGTGTGTGGCTAATGTAAGATATTTTGAGTATAAAGTAAACTGCTACTTAGTTTAATTAATAGGAAGATTGAAGGCAGCCAGTTGATGGCAGTTTTTTTTTTTTTTTTTTTTTTGTCCTATCCATTAAGATCATGTTCACTAATTTAGAGATAAAATAGAGAAAATGGAAAGACTTTCAAGAGAGAAAATATTGCTAAGACAGGATGCAGGAAATGAAGAGAATTTATAGAATAAAAACTACAATTGAAAATTGAAATTTTGGCAAGCAGTAAGGACAGTAGAAAGGGGCAAGAGCAGATGTACAGAGATCCTTTAAGGAACATAATAATGTCAGTGGTGTACAAATTGTATCATATTGACATTCTCAGAAAACATAAGGCAAGCGCATCAGAGTTCTCCAGGGAAACAGAACCAATAGGATATATATACCCTATGTTATATCAGGAGCTTTATTTTAAGGAATTGGCTCACAGGATTGTAGAGGCTGGCAGGCCGGCAAGTCTGAAAGCCATAGGGCAGGCTGACAGGCTGGAAAGTCAGGCACAAGTTGCTGTTACCATCTTGAGGCAGAATGTCTTCTTCTTTGGAAAACTTCAGTTTTTGCTCTTAAGGGCCTTCAGATGATTGGATGAGACCCAACCACGTTATGGACGGTAGTCTCCTTTACTTAAAGTCAACTGATGATAGATGTTACCCATGACCTGGCAACGCCTCACTCCATGTTTGCTTAAATAACTGGGTCCTACAGCCTCACCAAGCTGACAAATAAAATTAACTATCACAGCAAGATTATATCCAAAATTCAGGTTGAGTAAAAATACAAAAGATTCAGCTGTTCTAGTTCCCAGTGCGTATCTTACTATTTATTGAAAAAGGTGGAGGAGGGAAGAATGTGAGAGAGAGGGTGAGTTTGTGTACAGAAGGCACTAGTTGAGGAGACAATGTGTAGTAAGAACATAAAGCAGAGAACAGTGGAAATCTAGAATATCACTGGGTCAGGAACCAGAGCACCTGGTTTCCTGCATTCCCCATTTGTTAGTTACTATAATTTGATCACCAGTAACACAATTTATCTGACCCTAAATGGAAGTATCTATAATTGTTCCAAACACATCAAAAGATAATTTCTCAAGTCAAATTAGATGAGATGTGTGATTTTACAAAATAAACATCTTTATATTTACACATATATTATTACCACTATCAAAACTATATAAGCAGAAGTCTAGGTTACTTCAATAGAGATGGAGTTGAGTGAACATGTGACCTCAAGAGATATGTTACATTCAACATTTGGAACAGATTTTCAGCAAATGACCTTTTCTACAGTCACCAATGCTGCCCACTGTTCCCTCAGCTTTATTTATTGAAGCTGCATGATTAGAGATCACTGTTCTCATCACAAAGCACCAATATCCACTTTAAGTTAAAACTATGAGCTGAGTGAATATGCATTGCACCTACCAGGCTATGGCAATCAATATGGAATTAACATCTATAAGTTCAAATGAGACTTAGAGTTAGTCTCTGAGTGAAGATTTAGCAACAAAGATTGCTGAGTGTTTAATCAAAAGGTGATTCATAGTTTTAATCCTATGTTATTAGTACTTCTTCTAGCTTTAGGAATGTTTTAGTAATCAAAATGTCAACATGGAAGACAAATAATTTGAAAGCCTTGAATTATTGCAGGTTCACAAATTATACAAGCAAACTACATTTAAGCATAATTAATAGCATATATAGCATTGCGATTAATGAGTTGCAGGAACAGCAAGAAAAATACTTTCTTTTTTTCCCAATAAAAAGAGAAATATCTCTGTGTACATACTATTCACTTTAATGTACTTATGGATCATTACTATGAAAATGGGAAAAAAGTTTCCAAGCCCAAGCAAAGTGCACCAGCAATAGGGATTAAAATCAATACAAACCTGAAATAACACAAATAAAATCCAAGGTAAAATATATGAAAATACATATGCTAGCCAGTAAGTAATTTTGCTTTTACCAGCAAAAGGATTATGTCTTCATAATAGTCCTTTAATAACTGAATGTCTAGTACATTTAAATATTATTTATAGATTACCATCTATTTGGTATAAAAGCTAGAAGATATCTGAGGTGGTATCTGAGAGTTGGAAGTCTTCATTAAAGTTTTATAACAGAATAAAGATAAAGCATTTCTAAAACTGAAATGTAAAATAATGAGGAAAACATTGCTTTAGAAAAATTTCAATTGTACTCAAAATTTCCGAAGTATTTTCACCGGGAATGAAGAGTAAAGTGAACTCCATGTACATCAATTGATCCAATAGAAATCTTCCTTAATTTGAATTCTCCCAAAAAGCAGCCTCAGGAGAAGGATTTGTGGATAGGCACTTTTATTTAGGGAAATTCCTCCAGGAAGCAACTAGCGATGGGTGTTGGAGAAAGCAAAACAGGAAAGGAGGAAAAGTATTAATGAACTGAATATGACTGTGGAAATGGGGGCTCAGTGCTATTGGAGACCCTCTGAGAAACCGTATAGAATTCACCCCAGAATTGTCCTCCTGAGATCAGTCTAGAGGGCAGTATTTCATCATGGTTCCAACCTCCCACTCGTCAGAGGTCCTTTGGGTTCCCGACACTTCCAACGGGGCACATACCCAGCCTTTTATTCTGCAGCTGCACAGAAGCCTGGGGCAAAAAGCAAAGGAAACAAGACAGCTGATGTCGGACATTGTCAGGCTCACCTGCTCCTGGCTGCAAGGCAGGGCAATGGCCAATAGGTGAGCTGCTAGAGGATGAGATCACACAGTGTCCCTAAGGGGTTGGCCTTCTTCAAATATCGCTGGCACAGCATAAAGCCAATCTGGATGGCAACATGTTTTTAGAAGAAGCTTTTTTCAGAGAGATCTGCCCCAACATTTTAGCATAGTTAGGCAAATAGATTCATGGAACTTTGGATCCAGAAGTTATCTTGGAATACTTCCGGTCAAGACGTAGGCTTTTATGTATTAGGAAAGAGAGGCCCTAGATATTTTAAAACCGAATGATCTGGAGCAGGATAAAACCTAAGGGTTTTTTTTTTTTGTGTGTGTGTGTGTGTGTGTGTGTGTGTGTGTGTGTGTGTGTGTTTTCCTAATCCAGAGTTTCTCTCTTTTTATTGCATATTTGAGATTCATTTGTGTGGTTCTCCACAATTATTGAAAGGCATCTAGATACTTTTGCAGGCACTATGCTATATGCTGGGGCCACAGTGGTAGAAACCAGACAAAGTTCCTGCCATGAAAGAAAACATGGGGAGGGGAAGGGGGAAAGAGAGAAAGAAGAAAGGAAGGCAAATTTATAGTTACAACTGATGTTAAGTGCTTTGAAGGAAAAATCCATGGTGCTAATTTGTGACACAATTACCTAATAATCACTGAACAAGTCTTACTCATTTGATTCCACTACCAATTTCTGTTTATCTGTCTCGTTAGAATAATGTCATTAGTTTTTTTATTTTAGTCTTTTGTTTTGTTTTGTTTTTCTGTTTTTTAGCATATGCAAGTCCTTCTAACAATGGCTTCAAAGAAACAAAAAAGGTAAATCGGTTTTGCCTCAGGATAGCAGAGCCTGTAATACATTTTATTTTAATTTTCCTCCATCTTGTAACATCTCTTTCCTCCACTTTTATACTATTATACTTTCTTCTTTTCCTCCCACCTCCTTGACCATTGGTTTTGTTTTTCAACATTTGTTTCTTCTTCATCATTTCAGCTTTGCATTTTCCTGGACAGGTTGTGTCGCTTTTTACTTCTCCTTCTCTCTTTTTCTTAGGCAGCCTTATTCATTCCCCATGACCAACCATACACAAAGTTTCACCGTTGTATATCTATGGATATACACTGGATACTTTCACTTGGATATTTCAAAAGCAATAGGTCAAAATGAAACACACAGTTCTCCTTCTATCCTGGCCTTCTTCCTCAGCAACCCTCTCTTTTGCCATTGAAGGGCATCTCAGGACACCAACGTACAAGTCAGTTGCCAGGGGCATTCTGCACATGCCTTCTCTTAAACTCCTCCATATCCATTCCATAATAAGTAAACATTTATTGACACCGTTTGTTTCTTTTCTTTCCTCTACCAACATCCCAGTTCAAGCTCTTATCCTCTCTGTCTTGGACTACTGCAGCAACCTCCTATCGAAGGTAGCTATTCACATTCAATGTGGTTTACCATACCACAGCCAGATTGCTCTTTCCAAAGTGAAAATTCTAGCTGTATTCACCACTTGTGTCTTTTCTCCCTTCTCCTGAGTAAAACGTCAGTGACTTCCACTGCATTCAGGTGAAGGCCAAATTCCTTCAAGTGGCCACAAGACATTACCTAGTCTGGCATAGGGAAGCTAAGAATATACTCAACTTTGTTTAACAGTGTTTGGTTATAATCTAGTCAAAACAAACATTCTCACATAAAAGACATAATGCATGGATTCCTAGAGGTCTTGTCACAATTATAAATATGAGTAAGCAAATTTTTTATCTTTTTCAAAAGATCAAATCTCTCCAACAACTTCTGGTTTCAATATTTGTTTCTCTGAAACCAGAAGGCAAGAAGAAACCCATTAGTAGCCACATGCTCAGAATATTCAATGGTATTAATTAAATTCTATTTAAATGTAAAGTAAAATAATCACAACAATCCTAGAGCCATAATGATTGAAGACTAAGGTTCTGGTTGTTGCAGACCTGTAGAACCAGAGAGGAAAGTGTGGTGGGGAGAGATGAGGAAAGGAAAGAAGAAGGAAAAGTTTTAGAAAGAAAAAAACAAGGTAATGAAAAATCTGGTCAAGATTTCAATCCACTAGCAACATTGGATATACCAGATCTTGATGGCAACATTGGACAAGTTTCCCCTCCAGAGATAAGGTCCTTTCCATGTCCTGTAAAAGGGAAGGACTAGGAGCCCAGTTCATTCACTATCTTCTTAATTTTTCACAAAGCCCGTCCACAGAGTGACAATTTGCAGGTCATGGTAGAAGTTGTTGTTGGGCTTGGCACGGTGGCTCATGCCTGTAACCCCAGCACTTTGGGAGGCCGAGGTGGAGAGATGACTTGAGGTCAGGAATTCAAGACCAGCCTAGCCAACATGGTGAAAACCTTTAGTAGAAATATATTTCTACTAAAATATATACATACATATATATATATTTTACCCCAGTGTGGTGATGCGCAGCTGCAGTCCTAGCTACTCGGGAAGCTGAGGCAGAAGAGTCTCTTGAACCCAGGAGGTGGAGGTTGTAGTGAGCCAAGATCATACCACTGCACTCCAGCCTGAGTGACAGAGCAAGGCTCTGTCTCAAAAATAAAAATTAAAAGAAAATTTAATTAAATATAAAAAATAAAATTTGCTCTTGTACTCCTGAAATAATAAGACTCTTATAGACATTAAAATGAAAGAAAGAAATATAAGAAGGAAAGGAACATGCCTTATTTTCAAAAAAAAAAATCTGCATACACCTAAAATATATGCCTCAAAAAAGATTGCTTTCTTCCTAGCTTTTCTCTTTCAAAATTTCAAAGGCAGGACAAGTTCCCATAACAATAAGAAATAGTTTTTTAAAAAACTACAATATAAATATGTATTTTGTGGTCTATGCTAAAATCTGCTTTTTGAGTCATGCTTCATGGTGACTGCTTTAGAAATGTCAGTCCACAACAGACTCAAACTTTATCACTCAAACTTTCCTCTATTGCACAAGACTGAAGTGGCATTTGTAGATCCATTTTTATTTCTTTTACTAAACTACTGCTGATTTCTTCCACAATTTAAAAAATTCCAATTATGAATGAATATTTAGTATCTTTTTCCCTTTTCAGGGATCAATGTGAAAAAAATACAAATTTAAAACAAACAATATGGACTTTTCTCAACACCAAGAAGAAGTCTCCAGAATTATCTTTAACATATAAACATCAATAGAAAGATCTAGAAAGGTAATTCTGTTGATCTACTTAGGGTGAAGACATTAATTATTTTAGAAATGACAAATCATCTTGATTGATTTCCTCAACCAATTAAATTTATTAGCTAACTTTCCCATATTCCACCTGAATCTCTCTCTAGAACAAAAACTTTTAACTAAATAAAGGAACTATCAAAAAGAAAAGTGAGAATTTGCTGCATTCATAAGTACTTAATACATGTTGACTAGCTATAGTTTTATCTATTGTGTGTTCTATATGTATTGTGTGTTTTCAAAGTTGCATTTTACATTATTGAATGAAGGTTGGCTTGAATGACTAGGGAAGAATGTATCAGTTAGATCCAGACTAAAGCAAACAGTTATCCATCAATAGATTATCTATTGGAAATGGACCTCTCCATTTTGCTACTGTCTATAATATTTTGATTCATTCTAATCATGCACGTTGCCCACAGATTAGCATGAGCGCGCGCGCGCACACACACACACACACACACACACACAAACACATATGCACCAATGTTTAAGAAACTTCCAGGTCTCTATGGAATCATTGAGTAGAATAGGAATATTCCCCTCTGTTAATCTGTATGTCCTATACAGTTGGAGGTATACATTAAGTCTAAGTTTTAATTCCCAGAATTGAATTCTTTTTTCTTGCATGGGTGAAAACATGTAGATTAGTGACTCTTGAGCACGTATGCACACAAATACACATACACACTTCTATGACCACAGAAGAGAGAATCTCTGGAGTATCTCCCTTCGGCAACACACTTTTCCTCTCCATTTAGGTCAATGAAAACTACATTCAGGTACAACAGCCTAGGGAGCAGGAATTTTTAGCAGGTAATTGTTATTGAAATAGAGAGTTTTAGAGAGCACCTCAAAAAGAATCAAAGATGAATTCACCTGAAATCTTTGCTTTGAGCCAAGAATAAAATAAAAACCTTACAGCATCCTTTCTAAAAAAGAAAATTACTTTATTACAAATACTCAGAACTAAGAACAAAGTTTTCATGAGTCTTGTGTTCTTCATCATAACCTTGTGTACCTTGTAGAGTTATACTTAAAAAGAATTTTTAACTACTCTGAGTTCGTCAGTTTGCTAGAAATTCTACACTAATCTAAATGATGATTTTTCTCTTAACAGATTATTCAAATCTCACTCAGATCAACAATGGTTAAAAAACAAAAAGGCTCACTGTATCTTACCTAATTCTAATTTTGCATTATGGATGGATGAAGTAACACCTAGTAGTAACAAGAATTGCTTTAGGCATTTACTATGTTATTATTCATTTATTAAATAAATATTTATTGAGCACTATGTTTCAGGCAATGGTACAAGTTGCTGAGCATAGAATGATAAACACAAAAGTGACACTGCCTTCAAAAGAGCTTATATTTTAGCAGGAGAAATGTGTATTAAATGAATAACTGCACAAATAATTGTGGTAGGGTGATAATTTGAAATGTGAATTCATATATTTTCTATATATTTTCTTGGACTTTGTTTATTTAGCCAATTAATATCGTCCATGCTTTTGCCTCAGGAAAGGAATATGCCACAACTTAAATTAAAAAAAAAAAATCAAACAAACAAGTCTATTCTTAGCTTAGTCCTCAAAAGGAAGCAAAGAAATAAACCTTAGGTTGTACAAAATGTATTAATTAACGAGTTAGAACCAAGCTATCATATTTCAAGATAAAGGATACAATTTCCTGGAGGATGATAGGTTACATGGTAAGTGAGTCCTGAAGAAAGATTTCTGGCTATCTGCTTCCTTTTCTACCTAGTCAGGTTCAGGCAAGGGAAAAACAAAAATCTTAGATTGGCTAGAAATCTGAATGTGAGGAGACCGGTGCTCCTTTCCCACATGGAGACTTGGGGGTGGGGGCAGCAGGCTGCAGGCTGTCAGGCCTGGTGGATCTGACTTGGCTCAGAGAGTGTTTGCATCTCATGACAGTAGCATAATGCCCATGTGCTTAGGCGTAGCCAAAAATATGACAAAAGGCCTCTCAGAGATTCCTGTGACCCCGGCAGACCATGAGACTGGCAGAATTTTGCTCAGAGATGCAAGAGGGGGCCTGGAAAAGAAGAGAAAAAGAGAAAACCACCAGTCCCGAGAACTGGTTTGGCAGGCAGGATCCAGAAGCAGCCCGTGTGGACTACTGGGTGAAGACCAGGACACCAGACATCTCAGAGGTTCCCATTCAGGCTGTGACCTTGACACCTGATGTCCTTGCCTGAAGCCTTGGCTCTGCGTGAGCCCCTTTGGTGCTTTGACATATCCTGTTTTGAGTAACTGTTGCCCCGCTTTCCCTTCCCCTTACACATCCTTCCCACCCACCTAGGACTAACCAAAGAGAAGGATGCAGGGTCTTGTTCTTTTCTCAGGGACCCACCAATTTGAAATATTCAATGTTTATTTTCCAACTTTCTGTACACCTCCCCAGGCTGAGAAGGTTTTATCTAATGGTAATAAGGCAGCTTGGCTCTGAATTTATTGGGTAGTTTTTCAAATGTTTTGTCTATGCCCTGAGTTATTTCTACTTCCCCGGAAAAATAGGCTTTCAAAACTCAAAAGCTAAGACTTTACCAATTTTTACTTAGTACTTCACCATGTTATTACTTTCCTGAATTTTAGGGGCAGAACTAAGGGTACAAGGATATAAAAAGGAATGTATCAGCTAACATTTCAAAATCTTAACCCACTACATAATTATTTATGGGTAGTTGTAACAAGCCTTGAAAGAAAATACAGAATTCATGAAGAGTAGAAATTAGGATGAAGCAAATATAGTATATGAATGAATTATAAGGAATGAAAGAGGGAATAAGAGAGATAATAAGGAAGAAGGTATATATTTGTGTTCAAATATGTGTGTCGGGGGGGCTTTAAAAAATCTAACATTAAGTAAATAACAGAATTCATAATACCCTGAAGTTATCTGAGACAGATCTTAGTACTTAAAGAAAGACATGAAAAATGCCATAAAAGTGCTCTGTTGTGACATCAGAATTGATTTGTATTTATTTTTAAGCACTGAAATTTTAAGACGCATATTAGCTATTCATATCACCATACAAAGACAACATTTTAATTACAATTAGCAAAATTGCTAAATCCTTGAAAAGACAGCATCCCTTCTAAAATCCTCTGAACACTCCCACAAAGAAAATACCCTTCTCTGTCCCAATTCCAACCCTCTCCCACGGTCCTTACTCCAAAGCTCAGTTAGTGTCTTGGTCACAGAATATACAGGAAAAGGTTTTATATAGATAAATGAAATCAATAATATTTCGCTCATTTACCAAGTTCATAAGGTATTCAGGCAACAGAAACAGAATGCCCAAGAAGGAAACACCAAATAGTCCTGCTCAATTTGTGTAAATAGATGACATTTTAGAAGGCAAAATCTTGACTATTTTCAGCTGACAAATTCTTTGGAAGGTTCTTAAAAAAATAAGCTGGCAATGCTCACATATTTCAACTTTAAAATGAAAGGAATCTCTGAACTTTCCTTCTTTAGCAATAAACTCCCTTAACCCCTTCGCCTCCACACCATAACAGCAACAACAAAAGAGTATGGGTTAAGATTCTTTGTATTTATGCACACACCCCTCTTTGCCTAGAGCCAAGTTGAAATTGAAACCCGCACTCTGAATTTACCCTTCAGATCTCATTAATCAAGTTTAATACTTGCATTTTTCTCTTTAGTTTAGATCACATTTTCTCATGATAAAAATGGGTAGTTGTGGCTTAGAAAATGGGAAAACTGGACCAACTATGAACTAGAGCAAAGTTGAAGACAACTCTAAATATTCTGAGTGTGTTCCGTGATTCCATGAGCTTTCCTGACAACTGGTCATTCTAGCCTCACCGCATCCTGTGGTATAATGTCACATACCCAAAGACCACGATGCAACATAGCACGACTTCAGGGATAGGAGTTTCCATTTAAAAACAATAAATAAATTGTTTTTCTAAGCAAGTCCAATTATTTCACAGGGTATTGGCCCTGAAAAAGAGTTGTGAGTTTATTAAAGATATTTAGGGTGCTGGTTCTGTGAAACTTAGCTGCATGTGGCTATTGGATCACTTATCCATTTTCCCTGCCATGTAAGAAGAAAACATCTCAAAATATAACTATTAGTTGGCTTTGTGGTGTTGGGTTAGTGTGCCAGTCTGAGGTTAGAGCAGAGATGGGATCCCAAGCCCTGGGCTTTGTATTATATAGTATTGTATTTTTGATGTTGTACTTAAGGGTCAATTACTGTTTCCATTATAAACTCTGTTTTTCAAGGGTTTATAGCTCACCAATTTTCATTTTGGTATGCAAGCTGTATGAATATACAGGTTTTAAAAATAGCTTAAATTGGGCAGTGCCATTTTTAGATATAAGGCAGTAAAATACACTTTTCATTGGTTTCAGTTTGTTTTCAATGTTGCCAATCTAAAAATTTATTCTTTCTTAAAATGCAAAAATGCACATTTTTCATGCTTTTTCATAACAACTTTGCATAGGGGAACTGATAAAGGGAGAAACAAATGTGTCAAATGAAACTTCCAAAAAGAAAACAAAAATTATCTTTTGTGAAAATTTGTAGGTAAATATCACTTTAGTCAATGTTCTCAAAAATCAATAAACTAATCAATCAGTATTCCCTGAGCATGGGCACCATTTTGTGCTCAATACTGTGGTCAGTACTGTGAGGAATAGCTCCTGTCCTCAATGTGCCTGAAATCCTAGTTCGTGGGATCCTTATGAGAAACAAAATTATATAGCTGGAGCTCTGAACTTCTTTAATCCTTCTTAAGGAGACAACGCTAGTAGGTTCTAACTGTGAAGACATCAATATTAAGCATAACAGCACTGTATATTAAGGCATTAAGGTGGTAAATCATTAGCCAAGACCTTAAGAGGTGAAGGCAAAGGCACTTAAAGAATTCTGCAACTTATTGGTGTCCTACAAAAAGAGGAAAGGATTCCAGTGCATAGACAAATGCCCAGATACAGAAATGTATCCATCGATGGTCTTGCAAGCTTTAAAACTCCTACCCTGACCATCAGAATTAGCAAATCCCTACCTAAGAGTGAATTGTTTTCCCTACAATTCTGAATTTTTCAAATCATAAAACAAATTAAATTTTGTTTTATTGCATACTAAAATTCTTAAAAGAGTTGTCTACCTTATTTCTACTCTCTCACTCAACTCTCACTCCTCGCTTATTCTTTTCTGGTTTCTAACACTACCGGTTTCCAGCACTCTACTCACACTGCACTTGCCTAAGTTACTGATAACCTTCTTGTTGCTACTGCCAATGAATAAGTCTTTTATCTTTTATCCAAATTTATCTGTATTTACCAGATTGCCATAGTTTTCTATATTTTGTCTCATAATGACCTTTGTCATTTTGTTGTTGTTCTTCAACTCAACCTGTACCCTCCCCCTCCTACTGTCATTTCTACTTACCTTTGGGGGAGTGCTCCATTGGTATAGAGTTTTGGTGGGTGATAGTTGCTTCTCATTTATGGAAATTGAAAGGACAAAACCTTCTCTTTTCCCTAGAACAAGGTGCAGTGCTGTAAGCAAGGCTCAGTTAATCAGATACTTTCTCCTAGGGCTTGAAGCTTGATCAAGTCCAGATGTAGGGATAGTTAGAGACCATTTTCATTTACTGGCAGTGACAACCCATCTCCCAATTCTATCTGCATTGCATTTATTGTCTTTTATGCTATCCAATTCTCCAGAGCTTGGTTTGTTCATACCCATTTTCCAAATCTGGTTCTCCATATCCTCATCATGTCTGTTATCTCCGGATATTCTTCAGTAAAGTTATATTTGTATAAGGTAGTCAGCCACTGTTGCTTGTAAAAACATTGATTGATATAATTTATTTCTGGCTCTCCTTTTCTGTAGTGTTTATAGGTTCATTTTCCTCTGTTTCTTAAGTTACTTTTTAGTTTCCTCTGTCTATTCCTTATCTACTAATAAGTTGCAATTCCTCCAGACACTTTTTAATGTCCTTTCTCATTTCACTCTACATTATCTACCTGTGCTTATTGCAGCTACTCCCTTGACCTCAATCTCATCCATATGCTAATGACTTCAAAATCTATAAAGCCATTCTAAATCTCTCCTCTGAGCTTCAGATTTTTTATTCATGCTAATTTTAATTTATTATATAAATATTTATTGAACTTTATGCATCTGATATACAGTAGGAGATATGGTTTGGCTGTGTCCCCACTGAAATATCATCTTGAATTGTACACAGAATTCCCATGTGTTGTGGGAGGGACCCAGTGGGAGATAATTTGAATCATAGGGCCAGTTTCCCCCATACTGGTCTCATGGTAGTAAATAAGCCTCACGAGATCTGATGGTTTTATCAGGGGTTTCCGCTTTTGCATCTCTCTCATTTTCTCTGGCTGCTGCCATGTAAGAAGTGCCTTTTGCCTCCCGCCATGATTCTGAGGTCTCTCTAGTCATACAGAACTGTAAGTCCAATTAAATGTCTTTTTCTTCCCAGTCTTGGGTATGTCTTTATAGCAGCATGAATGGACTAATACAGTAGGATACACACACACACACACACACACACACACACACACACAGGGATAAGAATAAGCAAAGTAATAAGGCTTTCCATTTTATGGAAGTTAGTCAAGTGGATTCCATAATTTAGTGAACTCCATAATGTCATGAATCTTTAGTCTGATGGATTTCATATTCTAGTGGATTCCACAGATGCCGTGCAATACTCAACATGAGATATCCACTTGGATATCTCAAAAGTACTGAATTCATTTCCTGTCTCCTACATCTGCACCAGTATATTCTTCCTACTGGACTCCCTATTTCAATGAAAGTATTCAATTGCTATGTCAGCAACCTACTGAAAACACTAAATATTGCTCTTCGCCCTGTCCTCACATCTGTACCAATCATTAAAGCCTGTTCATTCACCTTTCTCAATATATCTAGAATTTTTCCACTTTTCCATGATCACTTCAACTGCTTCCCTATGTAGGCCTCCAACCCCTTTCTCTACGGTCAGCACAACAGTCTGTTAACTAGTCACGGCTTCTATGTCTAAATTGAAGCCAAAGTGAATTTGATAAAATGCAAGCTTATTTGTGATTATCTTTCCATTAAAACCCTTTGAGGACTCCATAATCATCTCAAAAATAAGTTCAAACTTTTTTCAAGTCACTTCCCTTCTCTTTGTTCACATTTCTAATCTCTCTCTTTTTGACCCACACACTCCTCACTCCAGCCATCAGAAATTCTCTCACATCAGCAAACAAATTGCGTGCTCTCTCAACCTGCCTTCTACTTGGCATATCTTCCCTGTTCCATATGAATTCCAACCACACCAATTCCATTCTTTCTTAAGATACCTTTACTTTTCCTAGGAAGCCTCACTCTTCCTACAAGATTGGGCCATGTCCTCTTTTATGCATTCTTGAGTCATCTTGGTCTCCCTAACATTTATTACTCCGCATCATTAACTGTTGTGCTTCACTGGTAGATTTCACTAGACTGTAAGATATTTGAAGGCAGAGGATATATCTCCTTGTATGTTTTTTCCACACTACATAGTAGGTGATCAACAAGCATTAGCTAAACAAATAGATGAGAAATGTCGATCTTAAACTCGCATTATCAAAAACCCGATTTCAAACCGTGAAAATACTTCTGTTGCTTTTTCAAGGCTTACGATACTTTGAATAGATTAATTTGACTATTCGCAGATGGTTATACCTATCTGAAAACTATGGCACTTACGTTAATAAGCTGTGCTATGTTGCACCAATGATCAGATGATAAAACAGCAGCAGGATCTAGATGTGTTGTTTAGCCGTGCCCCATCCATGCCACACAACACACTTTCAATATCCTATTTTCTTTGAAACTAATATGTTTCTGAAATCATTTTAGAACCCACTAAGGTTGACTACTTCAGAAGGATTACAGAAATCTAGAGTCCCAGGAATATAATTTTGTTCCTCATAAGGATCCCACGGGTCTATTTTCTTCATTTTTATTATATTCTCCTTTTCTTCATTAAACTTATTTGAAGGTAAAGAGAAGTGGTCCTGAGAAGAGATTCAGGGTGAGAGAATGTTCTCCATAATCACACAGGTGTACATGAAAGTACCTATTAAGTGTCAGGTTATGCTGAACCCATCACACAGGAGAGTGTAGATAGTCATGTGGATTCAATGTTTTACAAAATTAGCATTGTGGAGATTCTGCAGGATCAAAACTATTTATTTGCATAGTAATATTAAGATGATTTTGTTTTTTTCATCCTCTTTCTCATGGGTGTACAAAGGAGGTTTTTCCAGAGGCAAGATACTATTCAATATGACAATAAATTGAATGAAGAAGCAGACATAAGATCCCAGACAATGAGATTTACTAAAATCTCATTATAAAATGGTACTATATAAATACAGTGCTACTCTTCCCACTAAATATTTTTGGCTTGGAAAAAATGTGGTTATTTTTTAATCAAATAAAACTACATTTACGTTAACATGGAATAGATATTTTGAGAACATATTAATAAGTGAATGTTTAAAATGTCAGTTTTAATTTCTGGTAGGGTAATATTGATAGCTATTACACATAATTATTGCATGTTCTCAATAACTTTTTAGTGTAACAGGATCCTGAAAGCAAAAAGTTTGAGAAGTGCTGACATAGACAGTGAAGTAATTATAAGAGGAGGCACCTAACCATGAATGATACTGCACTGGACCCCACTGGGGACTGAAACACGTCCAGGTGTGAGTGATGACCAGGTTTGATTTGGCACCATTCCCTGCCATATGCGTGTCAGTCTTCCAGGATTGCAGTGCTAGAATACACAGTCTGTACACTCATGTAAATGTAAGCACTAGGCTTTCAGTGATTAGTTGAGGATATTCCTTGCACTTTCAGAGCCCTTTTCTTTCTCACATCATCTATTCAAAGAGTATAATTATTTGATTCTTATGGAAGGTCACATTTTCAGACATACCACCATAGTGCAGTAAATTTTGGTAGTGTGAGTTACATAAGGAGAGTCTTGGAGCACGGATTGTTATCTATTCTGTTTGCAGCTGTCTTGCTTCAGCTAACTCTCAATAGTTGTTTGGATGCCATTCCAAGAAGGTGTGCAATGTCTGTTAAGTAATTGACTGATTGATCAATTCTTGCCTGAAGCCCAGGAGAAAGCATTGTTTCATTCTAGGTAGACTAGCCTATTAACAATGTAACAAACTATATCTGTGAATAGAAGTATTCAACTATTCTCTTATTCAATGTAAGTGTCTCATTCTAAAAGAGTGAATAACAAGGTCAGTGCAAGTGTCTTCAGTGCCTTGGGAGAGGATGTTAAGGTTTCTCTTTTGAATAGACTTTTGCTAAGAGTAGCAAAGGTATCATAAAAAGAACAGTTAACAAAACTATGTTTTTCATTATCAAACGATATAAATATGTCAGCACAAATATCTTCTTTTAAAAAAATTATTCATAAAGTCTATCTTTGCTGGAACTAGAGGGTAAAGATAAGAATTATAGAAGACTAACTCAGAACTGATTGCAATTTGAGAGGACTAATATAAAAATATTTTAACCCCAATTAATATAAGGGATAATTCTTCACCCCGAAAATACAATATAATAAAACAAAGAATGCAGGTTCATCCTTAATTTGACCTACATGAAATAGTCACCATGTAGAGGTAAAATTACAGAAAATTTCAAGGTCTCTAGAAGGTCTATGCTTAAGTAAATGAGACCTCAGATTTCACATTCTGACATTCCTTACTTTTATTTTTCCTCAGGTACAAAGTTCTATTATGACCCCTCCCCTATGAAATCAACAAGGTAACTTACCTAGCTGGTATTGCCCCTCTTTATTTTGGGGTCTGCATGCATTTGCCACTTATACTCAGATCATGTTTTTGTGAGAGGCCACAGAGTGACATTCTTTAAGGCTATCAAAGCCTTCCTCATTATCCTTTATGGGCTGTGCAGAAAACATCTCAACTATTAGATATTTAACTGGAGTGCAGAAGAATGGGTTTGCTGGCCCCCTCCAGTTCCTTGGGTAAAAGCTCTGTTCATAATCAGTTTCTGGTTCTTTAAATGACCCTCAAGAGGTTCCTTCCGGTCCACTTCAGCTCCCTTTTTAGTGTCCCATTGATTTTCCAGACTTTAGGAACGTGTCCTTAACAGCCTGCTTTTCCATTGGCTCTCTCTACTGAATGCTAAAGGAACACTTTGTTGCTTCATACATTGAGACAGGAATATTTTGAGAACTAACACACCATTTATAACAGTACAGTTTACAATAGCACTTCCTGCAGAAAGAAGGTGCCTCTCTCAGAAAGAGGAGGACAATTTCTGCACCCAATTTACTTTCATAACTACAAGCAACACCCTTGTTTCTTGTCAATAAAAGGGAAGATAAAATAGAGTAGCAATCACAATACATAAATGATATTATTTGTCCCCAGAGTGCACACCAAAGAGTAATTCACTCAAAGAGCTCACATGAATTATGAATGGCAGGAAGGGAAGGAGAGGGAATGTTAGTACAGACCCATCTGCACTGCTGTTCTACGATATTTGAAAGTCAGAGCAGCCAGAGGAAATATGTGATAAAATTGTAAAGGTATATCATTTACTTTTGGCTCCTTCTCTACTCTGAATCTCATTTTAACATTGAGACACTATAGAATCTGTGAATCTGAAAATATGATTTGTATTAAATTGCAATATCAAATAGATGATCAATATAAAAATCTGAAAAACCTCATGGGAATGGTGAGATTTTCAGAGACGTTTCCTTGACCTTACCCAAAATAGGAACGAAAACGAAAAAGCAAAGGAAAAAGAACAGAAAACAATAAGTTCAAAATTACACATAAAAGTAGAAGGCAAAAATATTTGCTCACAGAAACTTGAGCATTTATGTGGCATTTGGTAACGTAATAGCGTGCACGATGGGCTCTGTCCTGACTGAAACTCAGTGGCAAAGCCATTATTGTTTCTGTGGCCAAGAAAAGGACTATTCATGTTGTAATATAACATATTGTTATATTGTCCAGTTCTTTTTTGGACTCCATAATAAAAAATTATAGTCATTTTCTGAGGAAAAGTCATAGAATGATCAGATCATAAGCTCCATAAATAAAAATATGCTGGAGACCTTCAGTCTTGTCTCAGAATACAGTATTCATGTGCCCTATTTTCTTATATTTTCCTCCAACATTTTCTTTGAGGTCCTTTTGATCTAAAAAGCCTGGGGGAATTTGGAGGGGAAGGGGGCAAGAAATCTTTTCTTTCTGCAGGAAAAAAAAAAAGTTCCAATTTATAGGAGAGTTTCTCTCTCTCACACACACACCCTAAAATTAGGGAACAGTTGAATTGAAACAGAATCATTACGAAGAAGGAGTGTGTTAGGAGAAAAAAGAAAAAAATATAAAGGCAAAGACTCATCTACATGAACCTAGTTTAGGGCCTTACCAAGGAGACAGCTTAAGTTATCTTTGAAAATGGGTGAGTCGCCCTGCTTGGCTGAGTTTGAATTGAATGTTCCTAAAGTAACATTTCACAAATAGGGATACCCTTCCATTTCACACTGCTCTTTCTCGAAATAGCAACACCATTTAGCAATATTTCATATCAAGACAATTACATTGTAGAATTATTGTAGTCTTAGTGCTTCATTAAAATTTTAAAAAAAAGTTAAATCCCTGTTTTGTTGAACACAAGAAATGAATAGTAAATATTGATTTAGAATGAATGCAAACATTTCCCTAGGAGTGGATAATTACTGCCTTTCTATGCAAAACACTTATATTTGAAGAAGCACTTCACTTACTTTGCCATGCGGCATACATTCCTTAGTACATTTTAAATTATACGTTGTCCTGGACAGTGTCTGCTCTATAATTTCTTGTGTCTCTACACCAGAGTCAGTATGTAATTTTAAACTACAAAGTTTCTGCCAACTAGGAGAATAGGCTTAACTCTTTCTCTTTGCTGGGTTCACAAATCCTTACACAAGGAGATCTGGAAAACCATAAGACAGATGATCTCAGACCGTGAGCAGTTCGGTCTCTTTTTTCAGGCCAACAGAAATGCCACTAGTAACTGGCCACAGATTTATAAACCATAGACTGAATGGAATATAAAATTTATGTACCTAAGCTAACATACTATACATTTAAAAAACAAATTAAATAATTACATTAGAAGTGTTGAATGAATTACAAGTGGGATGAATACTTGCTATAAAAAGGTTTTGTTTAAAAAGGGACCATCATACTTTAGAATATATCTTTTGTCAACACCTTTGATTATCCTAGTGTTATCCCTCTGCGAAGATATCTGCAACTCAGCACTGTCTAAATTATGTAAAGAAATACATTTTACTCATTTCAATATCACCTGGGTAGGTGGTAATTTAATTTAAAAATTGATGTTGGAACACTTTTAATTGAGTTCCTAAATACAGAAATATTAAATAGTACAAAGTTATGAAAGATTATGATATTCATCATTTTACCTATAAAAGTGCCCTTCCCTAAAGTAATAAAAACACTTGTGGAATAACTTCATATTAGAAAGACCAAAGTAAACGAAGAAAGCAAAGCAATGCTAAATTTGGAGTCAAGTTACTATGCAGGAGAAAAACAAGGTCAATGGATTGTTTATGTATCTGGATGCAGCAGCCTATCTGGATTCCAGAAACTCTCTGTATTTGTAGCTTGTGGGATTTAGTCTTATTTATTCTCCCTGGTTTCCAACAGCATGCAACCTTCTACCTCTTGGATATATTAAAGTTTTATGATATAGGAAAGATAAATTCTAAGAGAAGCAATACAATTTCAGTGATTATACCAACTATATATGTGCTTGAAAAACAGATCAAAGTTTTACCCTTTTGCATGTCATGTCGTATCTTGTGGCATCCACTGTATTCTCTTATGTTTACATCCTCTCCTGTTATTGGCTTATTTTATAACAACTTGCCTGGTCACAAGAACTGCCTGGGGAGCTCATTAAAAATACCATTCTCAAGACCTTATTCCTGAGAGGTTGACCCGATGAGTCTGGAACTGGGCCCAGAAAACTACATTTTTTAAATGCTCAGGATAATTTTATGATTAAGCTTGATAAGCACTGATCTAGATCTTTACCTAACCCATCTTCCAAGCTCAAATTTATTTTTAATCGGTGTGAGTAGTATTTTCACTAGACATACTTTCGGGGAAAAGGGTGAAGTCTACTCCTTCAGCCTGCTCAGTGAGAAATAGTTTTCCTAAATGTCTTAGTGTAAAATGAAAGCGCAACTAGACTTGACATTAATTCATTCCAAATAACAGTAATGAGTGCCAGGCCTACTTCTTGATGAGGGTTTTGATAAAGGTGTCTTTTAAGGAATGGAAAGGGACTGAGTTATTGAAGTGCAGACTGGAAAGGAAGTGGGCACAGTAAGTAGATACAGAACTGAGAGGGCTGGATGAAAAGAAGACTGATGTGCTGTTGTCTTTGTCATAAATGAGTCTAAACTCTGCGCTTTGGAGATATACTAAATCCAACAGTCGTCTGAGAATAGACTCAATCTGCAAAAGACTACATGGATTCTGCTGATGTTAACTAAAAGAAAACAAAAACAAATGCACACACAATAAAAAACAGAGAAATGACAATACTTCCGTAGAGATTATAAATAAAGAGAGACCGCACTGGTGAATTTACTAGCACGTGAAAATTTTTCAAATGTCAGGTTCCATCATAACCATGTGAATCAAATACAAGCTTCATTATATTTTTGCGAGCTGTATCAAGAGATGTTTTGAAAGAGAATGTAGTAAATATCCTACATAATGTCAATACTAATGTAAATGATATTGATGAACATCAAACATACTTACAACAGTAAATAGTCAAACGTGAAATATTATGAAAATAATTCATGGGTACATTAATGTGTTTCACTTTGCCTATCATGCCCTACCCACTTCTTAATCACTCTAACCAGTGAATTTTATATGAGTGGCTTTTGCCTTTTTTAGTGCATTCATTGCCAGCACGGGTGGTAGGGAAGGTGTGAGTAAAATGCCAAGGCTCTTACTGAAAGAAGATACACCTAGACCAGGGTCTAGAATCTAGCCCTTGACACCAGTATTCACTGGATTTAGGAACTAACTTTTTTTTTTTTATCTAAGCCACTGCTGATTGTAACACACTTCCCAAGTTCAGAAATGTTAAAAGGTGAAAAGAAAATGTACACCTTATACGATGGACTTTGGGAACTCGGGACAAAGAGTGGGAAGTGAGTGAGAAATAAAAGACTACACATTGGGTACACTGTACACTGCCTGGGGGATGGGTGCACCAAAATCTCAGAAATCACCACTAGAGAACTTACGCATATAACCAAACACCACCTTCTCCTTAAAAACCTATTGGAATAAAAAATAAATTTTTAAAAAACAAAATGTGCATCTTAGAATCAATAATATGTAGAAGCTCTTAAAGTTCAAAAAATAGACAGAATTTTAGGTTTTTAAAGGTATTTATCAAGGAAATTCAAAATTGGCAAATAAAGAGCTAGGAATTGCCAACCCCTGAGTCAGTCCCCTACTTACTGGCTCCTATGAGGATGACATGAGCTGCTAAAGCCACTTTGTCATGGCACAAGGACCTTTGTCCCTCTCAGATGAGGCTGTGACACAATGGACAAGAGATATCTTTCAGATAGCAGATCTTAGGGCAGCCAGATTGGGGGACCATGGAAAGCTCTCTACTACCGGAAGGGAGCAGTCCTTCTACTCCAGTCCAAAAGAATATGATATATGCCAAAAACTCCTGACCATTGTAAGTTGTTTCCCTTTCTCTCTTTTTCTAAGTGGTAGTTTTAATAAATTTATCCTCTCCTTCCTGCTCTATCATCCATGGAGGGGATACTAGAAAATACCATTAAGCATTCAGTTAGTGAACCATGGAATTTCCACATCAAAATCAAACTCAAGGCAAATATATACCCCTCAAAGATCCTGAAGATACACCTGAGCTGCAGTGACAGGGCAAGATTTAGCTTTATTTCTCCTTTGGAAGGGGTAAATATGTTTATAGGAGACAGGAGGGTCACGTTATTTTAGGCAAGTGCATTACAAAATTATTCCCATATAAAATGTAAATCAGTTCACCATTGTGGAAGACAGTATGGTGATTCCTCAAGGATCTAGAACCTGAAATACTACTTGACCCAGCAATCCCATTACTGGGTATATACCCAAAAGATTATAAATCATTCTACTATAAAGACACATGCACATGTATATTTATTGCAGCACTATTTACAATAGCAAAGACATGAAACCAACCCAAATGCCCATCAATGATAGATTGAATGAAGAAAATGTGGCACATATATACCATGGAATACTATGCAGCCATAAGAAGGAATGAGATCATGTCCTTTGCAGGGACATGAATGAAGCTGGAAGTCATCATCCTCAGTAATTTAACAGAAACAGAAAACCAAACACTGCATGTTCTCACTCATGAGTGGGAGTTGAACATTGAGAACACATGGACACAGGGAGGGGAGCAACACACACCAGAGGGGTAGGGGATGAGGGGAGGGAACTTAAAGGATGGGTCAATAGGTGCAGCAAACCACCATGGCACACGTATACCTATGTAACAAACCTGCACATTCTGCACATGTATCCCATTTTTTATAAGAAATAAAGAAAAAATAGTAATAAAGATATTCACTGAAAAAAATTATTCCCATATAAATAAGATTACATGTAGAGAAAAACAGGGCACAGTGGTAACCTGTTAATGTATATCCATTACAGACACTGAGTGTCATATTTGCCATCATGTGGAGACAGTTTGTTTAAAATGAATCCATCATACAGGAAAGTAAGTCCTGGAAAAGGGAGGGAGAGAGATTAAAAATATGTGTGTGTGTGTGTGTGTGTGTGACCCAGAGAGAGAGGATAATGAGCAAGAGGAGGGGAGAAGTGGCAAGGGAAGAAAAAAGTCCACAGGACAGAATTCCTGGAAACATAAGAAAATATAAAAGAGAGATTGAGTTGATTTTTAATCTCCATCAATTGAAAGATACCTCATTAATACGGGATTGATTGGCTTTTAATTCAAGTTTTTCAATAGTTTTGCAAAGGTAGGGTCGAATAAGAAAGCTGTCGTTGATTCACTGTCATTAAATCAGTGAGAGTGGAAAGAGAAAGCTGATTTCACATTTCACCTCCACAGAGAAAATGAATCTAAACTTACCAGCATAGATAACCAGGAAATATGCTGCTAATGAGGTCAATAATAAACAGCAACAAGAGCTAACAGTTATTGAATTTGTTACTATGTGCCAACCATTAATAATATATTTACATTAACTCTTTCCATCCCCTCAACAACTAAATGAAGCACTTACTCCATCTTGCAGAAGATTTACTCCATCTTACAGATGAGAAAACTGAGGCTTAGGGAAGATCAATCATTTGCCCAAGGTTTCACCACCAGCTAGGACTAGAACCTAGGCTCTTTGCTATCAATCATCCATGCCTGACCACCATGCTCAAATCAGGACAAGTATAGCACTTCTGAAGTATCAATGAAACTTCTGAATTTATCTTTATCTCCTCCTCAAGTGCAGAATGAGAGTAAAAAGCATTTTCCTTCTGCCAGCAATACCACTAACATTGCTATATTGACATTATTCAGCAAACTGCTTTCACTTAGGAAGCGTGGTGAAAACTCACTGCCCAAATACTCAAGACAGTTTTCTAACAAGCCCAAATTCAACTAGAAATAGACCCAAAAAATTCAAAAGTAGTAGAAGAGGTGGAATTTATTATGTTTAAGCCTACTTTAAGATTTATTTCAAGACCTCACTGACCATACTTCCATGTGAGACATTAGGACAGAACCTAATTTGCCTGGCTGTTACTCCAGCATTGAGCTCAAACTCACCCTTCTCCAGTCCTTGCGGTGGGACACCATTTCAGAAAGCTGAGTGTTCAAAGGAATGTTACTTCTGCAAACAGCATTCTTAATGTCAAAGCATAAAGCATCACAGTTGTGGGGAAAGTTGTGCATCTACCAGGAAAATATTCATCAGCCTACCCAGTTGGTCATTCACTTCCCCTCTGGCTGTTTGGACATATTTGAGTATGTATTAAAATACCCACGAGATCTCCAATCTTAATTATAAAGCTTGAGAAAAAACATCCAGTGAAAGCTATTTTCAGGTATAAAATTAGAAACTCCTTTTAACTCCTTTGCCTCAAGATTTACGTAACTGTGAGGGCAAAGAAATCACATGATAAAAATACCAGATACTGCAGATTAGAAACGAAAAGTAAACCAGCCACATGCCAGTTTCTTGCTATGAGTTCCAGAGGAGACCAAAATCATCGTGAATGAGAGAAGATGTAGTGTGGAGAGAAAATCACCCAGGATAATCAAGGGATACATTTCCAACTCTATTTCTCCCCACAGAACTGTTTTGTTTTCTCACATCAATGAGCTAGAATCAAATGTGGATCCCATGATCAAGCTGGCAGAAGTCAAACTCCCTACCTGGATGCTTGCAAATTGTAAATCACAACTTTACAAGGATTTAACTTTTCCCTTTCCAAAATAATCAAATGTTGTGGTGAGGGGGCCACTAATCACGACAAAAAATACACTTCAAATTCTTTCTTTTGGTGCCAAGTCCAATAAGTTCTCTGAGTGAAATTAAATGCACCATCTTATTCCAAACCACAGCTTCCCTTGGGGATGTGCAAATCTCAAGTGGGGGCCGAAAGGCCAGTTGTATCAAAGCCCAGGGTTACACCCATTTTTTCAAGGTTTTTTTTTCCCCCCTTTTTAACTACTGCCTGTAGTATAAACGGCTCAGGCCCCTTTGCTTTCCAGCCTTTGCAGTCAAATTAGCATCTTCATACTTTCCACATTCTGCTTCTAAAAAGCAGGTCAGTCTCTGACTTCTCTTAGTTTCTCACAGTTTTTGTTTGTTTAAAGAGATTCTCAGCTGAACTCCAGGGAAGGCGGGGGGAGGAAAGAGAAAAAAATATATGTATATATCTCTACATATCTGTTATGTTGTAAGCAATTACCAGCTCCATCTCTTAGATCTGCAGTATCACAGGAATTAGAGATGGAAAAGGCCCATTAGGTCACCATGCACACCCTATGCCCACACAGAGCTTTTCTCTACAGTACATTATCTCTTCTGAGAGTTTTTGTATGTTTAAAGGGTAGCCAATGATAACATAGTTTCATCTTATTTCTTTTTGCTGCTTTGTTCTGTCCAGACTACAACATGCCATTTCTAAGGATGCTCTAGGGTGACTTCTCAAAGGACATTTTTGAGTGCCCATGAAAAGTTAGAACATTTGTGCTATACAACAACTATATTCCATAAGTTCGGCATGGAAGCATACATAAAAACAAATTTTAAAGAGTCAACATTTAGTCCCAGGACGGAAATGTTACATATAAAACAATTTTATATAGACATATTCTGTATATCTGGTGCATTATGCCATAAATACAACCGTGTTAGTGTGCATACATGTTCACATAAAGTGTGTGCAAATACTCATCATTACCCCAGAGTGTTTCTGTTTCCTAAAACTTGTGCCAAATGCTGCATAATTCACGAAAATGTGATCCAAAATATTTAAGGTTATGTTTCACACAATTTCTTCTTATCTCTGTTAAGTCATACATCTTAAATGTCAACTTGCATAGGGAAATATTTAATTTCAAGGATAGTCCTCCATCAGAAAACTCTTTATCTCTTCCTTAAGTAGCTTTGTTTGTTATTTTTTGTTCTTGTTATAAGATAATGGAGTATTTTGGCTTACTTTTTATGTGCCAGATCTAGGTATGTCTACCTGATGGACCACCAGTTTCATCCCTTTGGAAAAGAAATACAATGTTAGGGGAACCTAGCATGTTGAACGGACATATTGTTTTGTTTTTAAATGGCAACCACCTTTAACCACTGTCCTTGAAGACTAACAATAGGTCAAATCAATATTACTATTTGAAGTATATTATCTTATTCTGAGACCATAATCAACTCTGATAAAATATGTATTTTTTTATGCCATATTCTAAGTTATATAGTATTTGTCTAGGTGTAATGCGGGATATATTTTTATTTTTAATAATTTTAATAAGTTGGTCCATCCTTGATATGTGTGATAGAAAAAAGTTCTCACTGCTCTACTGAAAGGCAGGATAGTTCAGTAATCAAGAGCCTGAGACATGAATCACCAAGGTTTAAACTCTTAGAGTACCCTTCACAAGTCTTGTGATTGTAGGCATTACCAGTTATCGTCCATGTTTATTTGGTCAAGTTGTTCATCATATTTCATTAGATTTAAGATGTCATCTATCCTAACATTGAGGCTTATTTGATGTACTTGTAAGGAAATAAAAGCAATGCTAATTAAATGATAAGATGATGCTTGCTTATCACTTTAATTTCTTTAACACAATATCATTCCATGGGCCAACAAGAACATTGATGCTGTTTCATTTCTTTGAGTACTATGCCATTGGCTCTAGGTTGGTTTTTTTAACCAACTTATTAGAAATGTATTCTGTAAGTTTTGATTTTATGTTTTTTGATCACAACAAGTCAACAAAATTTTGAGATAACAATTAGAAAAATCTTTTAAAAGGCAATTACACTAAACATACATAGTTCTAACAATGCATGTATAACACAAATTGAAGTAAAATATTGCAATCACCTACGACCAACTGCATGCATCTATAGGCAATGACAACTACGCTATGACTGAGATTATAAGATGTCATTAATTGTAGGAAATATCCTAATATCAGAGATGGATAGACAGATAAGTAGATCGATATAGATATATAGATAGAGATATAGATCTATAGATATAGATACAGGGAGAAAAAGCAGGAACCAGAAAAGTCAACCAACTCCTATGTGCTTTAATTTGTTTATTGGTAAATTAAGGAATATAATAACATCTGATACAGAGTTTCTGGGATAACTGAATAAAACCAACACACCAGACACACAGGAGGTCCTCAATAAATATTAGCAGCTACATAATTTGTGCTGTTACTGTTATAAATGCCTAAACACTGAGTATCATAAGGAAACACGGTAGCATTCAGTGATTTGCAACTGGAAAAAGAGAGACAGGGATTGTGAAAAGTGAGGTACCTTTTTAAACTTCTACTCTCCATTTTTTCATATGGATTGCCCTTAAGGAAGAAGTGTGCCTTTTCCTCAGACCCTCAACTCCACTGAAGATCCTGCCCTGTCTTAGGAAACCACTGCCATAGGTAAGATTATACATAGTCTTGGGTGAGTTATAGATAGAAAAGAATTGAGCAATTTTTGGAATCAAGCAGACAATTTTTTTTTTTTTTTTTT
>NW_012103543.1:515157-516698 GCF_000951045.1 Mandrillus leucophaeus
ACTCACTAAGTTCTTTTTTTTTTTTTTTTTTAAGACGAAGTCTCACTCCGTAGCCAGGCAGGAGTGCAATGGCGCGATCTCGGCTCACTGCAACCTCCACCTCCCGGGTTCAAGCAATTCTCCTGCCTTAGCGTCTTGAGTAGCTTGGACTACAGGCACACACCACCACTCCCAGCTAATTTTTGTATTTTTAGTAGATACGGGGTTTCACCATGTTGTCCAGAATGGTCTCGATCTCTTAACCTCATGATCCGCCTGCCTTGGCCTCCCAAAGTGCCGGGATTACAGGTGTGAGCCACTGCACCGGCCCCTATTTTTCAAATCTTGGGTTAGCTACTAATCAGTTGGGTGGCCTCAGGCAAAGTTAATCTCCCTGGGCCTCAGGGCCTCCATGTGTAAAATGATTTAGTGATACAACTTACTTAAGTGTGAGAATTAAATGAGATAAAATATTAGAATGCTCTCCATGATGCTTGACACATAGTAGACACTAAATATATTTTCATTCACTCCCTTAATTTGCCAAGAATCAGTGGTGATAATTTTTAGCAAACATGGTTATTTGAAAGAGGAAGGCATCAGTTGAGGTGCCAGAAAATAAAAGCAGCAGAGATGAAGGACGAAACTCATAGTCTTTACAAAAGGCTTTATTAACAGGCAAAGGCTTGCTTATAAAATTAGTGATCAATGGTTTAAATAATACTCTTAAAAAGAAAAAGCCTAACTTATCCACAAAACAAATGTAAATAACAAGGGAACTCAATGTACTCTATGTAGGGAAAGATTAAATTGGTGAACGTTAGAGGAAGAAAGTTTGAGCTCCAAAACCCATCAGATTCTTCCCCACCCTCATTCAGGAAGTTTTGCCACTTGTTATTCCCTCTGTAAAGGGTTCTTCTCATGACCAGTTCTTTGGAAATCTTCCCTTCCTTCAAAGCATCTTTTTTGAGCACTGTGACTTAATGAGGGTTCCTCATTAAGCCTCTTACAGAATCCTGTTTATTTACCTCATCACTGCCATTTATTTACTTGGTTAGCTGGTGAGTCAGAGAGCAGCATGATGTTGGGGCTAAGTGAATGGGCTACAGCACCAATATGCCTGCTTTAAACCCTCGCTCTGCCACTTATTAGCCACTTATCTTTGGCAAGTTACTTGTGCTGTCTTCCTTGCCTGTAACAGGAAAAATAATAGTGTCCACTTCATGGACTTGTAGGAGTAAATGAATTAATATACGTAAAGCACCTACTAACTGACGTGTATGTGATTCCAATAACTGCGAGGTGCTATTGTTTTATTATTATCCTCCTTTGTGTTTCAACACCTTGCTTAATTCCTGGCAAATAGTTGGCACTCAATAAATGTATATTAAAGCAATGAAAGAATAAGTATTTTTGAAGAATGTTCCTAAGGGGAGACTTCCAACAATAAGACAAGTTGCTTTTTGAGGGCATAAATCTCTTAGTCAACAGAATTGCCGAAAGAACTCTTAGAAAGATTTTAGAATTCATTCTCCAATTGCACAGGAGATGTAACTACTGAC
>NW_012103543.1:517505-518564 GCF_000951045.1 Mandrillus leucophaeus
TTTCCTTTTTAGTCTTCTTGGGAATAGTCACAAGGAAATTTCTCCAAGAGGAAATTGTATGAGCAAGCCTTTTGACCTGATTTGACCTGATTTTTATCAAAATTGATAGCCATCCAGAACCTGATTCATTAATACCCTGGTTGCCCCACTGTAAATGTCCAATAGAAAAATTAGCTTTTAAAACAATCAAAATATTATTTAAAGTACTATGTGTTAATTACTGCTAATCTATTTACTCACATTTCCAATGAGTTAAAGTATACATTTATTTATTGTCAATGTAAATTATGTTTATTTTTAATCATATAACAATGTTTTATTGCCTTTGGATATAAAGACCTATAACTGTTAGTTTGCTAAATGTTCAACATTTTTAAAATGTTTGCTTGTTTCATTGTGCTGACCAATACAAAACCAACTTAACATTACTCTAGGTGACAAGAAACCCAACTGATCAACTTAACATTACTCTAGGTGACAAGAAACCCAACTGATTAACACAAATGTCAAACATCACTGGGGATTCAACCCAAATCCTTGGCACCATCCAGCCATTCCTCTGGCTCAAGGACAATTTCATTATTTCTTTGTTAGTCAGGGAACATAGGAGTGAGAAACAAGCATCCTAGATGATCATTGCCGGTAGCTTCTTGCATGCTACTACGGCTTTCTTCTTATAAAAAGCTTAAGGCAAATAGCCTGAGATAATACTGATTTTTACCACACACACAAACAAAATTAGCAACATCACACCTGTTTTACAGAGTTGAAACCCTGATTGTGGCCACTGGTCATTGTTACTTAAGTCATAGAGATAGAATCAGGGAAGAGCCAAAATCTGTCTACTAAATTCTAACTCACAATCATATTCACAAGACCACATTTTCTTAATGCTGGTAACTGGAACAGAAAAGCACCCCACAAAATGTAAAGTGTTATTCAAAGGTATACCAGAAGTTGGGGGGTGGGCACAGTTGCCCACACCTGTAATCTCAGCTACTTGGGAGGCTGACACATGAGAATCGCTTGAATCCAGGAGGCAGAGGTTGCAATGAGCCA
>NW_012103543.1:518614-519642 GCF_000951045.1 Mandrillus leucophaeus
CGAAAGAACTCTTAGAAAGATTTTAGAATTCATTCTCCAATTGCACAGGAGATGTAACTACTGACTCACTAAGTTCTTTTTTTTTTTTTTTTTTTTTTTGAGATGGAGTCTCGCTCTGTTGCCCAGGCTGGAGTGCAGTGGCACGAACTCGGCTCACTGCAACCTCCGCCTCCCGGGTTCAAGCGATTCTCCTGCCTCTGCCTTCCAAGTAGCTGGGACTACAGGTGCATGCCACCATGCCCAACTAATTTTTTTGTAGAAGATTCTGATATTGATCTAGGGTAGCTCTCACTTTCCCTCAGAGCGTTCTAGTTTACTCAAAGACAAAATGAAGGTTTTTGACTGAATAATCTCTAAGCTCCATCCTCTCTAACATTCTAGGGTCCTATGTGTGAACTAGTCTAATCTGTTATTACAGGCATTACATTTTTTCCTGCAAAAATTTCCATAAGAGAACTTAGCTCAAATAGCACCTGGCCCAGAGTTGTTCTACCCTAGGGGCAAGGAGCCCAAACCACTGTTGACTATGGTGTAGTCACTGCCATTTGGTGACTGGAACATCAACAGTCCTTATTCCATGCCTCCTCTTTCCACTATTATATTCGCCTTCACTTTTCATCTTCCACAGGAATACAGCCTAGCCTTGTGCAGCTCCAAAGCAGAGGCATTCTACCCACACATCCGTGCAGAAATCAGAGCCAGGAAAGCCCTATTAGGTCATGCAGACCACACCCCTTTTAGAGCAGGAATGTCCTCTCCAATTGACATTTCAGCTCCTCTTCTGGCTCCAAAATGTGGTTGTGCTTCAGTGGTTCCTGTACATGATTTGAATAACGGTTTATAAGCATTCTGGGATCCCTTGAAAATAAACATTCTGTATAAAGTTATATTGCTATTTTGTTTATTATAGAAGTTTTTTTTTTTTTTTTTTTCTTTCCTTTTTAGTCTTCTTGGGAATAGTCACAAGGAAATTTCTCCAAGAGGAAATTGTATGAGCAAGCCTTTTGACCTGATTTGACCTGATTTTT